>NC_039364.1:168863483-168866761 GCF_003573695.1 Papaver somniferum | reverse complement strand
AGTAGCCAAAGGCAAGGCAGTGAAGTAAAATAAAGACAATGAAGCAAAGGTAACAGTGGCAGTGAAACAAAGGCAGTGAGCCTAAGGCAGAGAAGCTAAGCAGTAAATGCACTAGGGGATTTGAATTCACCTTATGGCCTAGCTAGGCAGCATCAATCTAGTTTATGCTCTTGTCCCTAATGGACAAAGGTGGAGGCTCATGCCTTCCTATAATACAGGGCATACATAGATAGAGAGTTAATTAACTAAGCTCACTAGCATCACCCCTAGCATTGAGTGTCTTCTTACAGCACACTCAATCACAGGTGATGTTTGATCCCTAAGCTTCATAACTTCCCTACTTTAGTTAAATGTGGATGGTTAAGTCCCTAAATTCTCTAGTTCACCCCTAGCATTGAGTGTCTTCTTACAGCACACTCAATCACAGGTGACTTCAATCACCAAGAACACTAACATCCTAATTCAGTTAAACCTACAAGAGTGTTCACTAAGATTTTGCTACCCAACAAGGTCTTCAGGCTTCATCTAAGCCCTAGCAAGAGTAATTAGAACATATTGACAGTAATTGTAAACATGATAAACATAAAGAGTAATTGAAATTGAAACTTGGAATTAAAACAGAAGGTTACAAAACCTAACAGTGGAGAGCATGTACTGATAGTATTATGGAATTGAAATTGAAATTAAACATGAAATTAACTCAATTAGGGGGTATCTCGGATGACCCAAGAACAGTTTTTGCATTCTCTACAGCTTCCCTTTTATAGTTTTTCAAAAATAAAAAACCCTAATTCGAAACCCTAATTTTTTGGAGAAAATCAAATTCTCTCACCAATTTCCTGAATTGAGCTCGACCCATGCTTTGGGTATGTCCCCTCTGCTCTTCTGAAGCTTTTCCTGCCCTCAATTTTGTCTTCTCCTCGCTTTTGGTGAAACCCTAGCTCGAGCTTTCTTGTCAAACCCACACCTAGGGTTCAGAGATGTGAATTTGGAAAGAAGTCTAGGCTAGGGAGAGATGTCGTGGTGTTGTCGGGTGGTTGTGGTGGTGGTGTGGTTCGAGAAGAAGGTGTAGCTGGTGGAGGTGATGGAGTTGCAGAACTGTGGAGTTTTTGGGGAAGATGAGAAGAAGAACCCGATGGAGAAGAAGGGTCTGTTTGGTTGGGTAATAGGGTTCGGTGACTAGGGTGTTAGACGGACGTATCAAAGGTTGATTCTCAGCGAAGCGAAAGCGTAGGATGAAAAGATGATGGAATGATCCAATGGCGCGATAGGAACGACCGTTGGATGATGAGATACAACAAAACTGACGGCTTCAGATGGAGTTTGGTACTATAGTGTTTGACAGGAGCTTCGGATTTTGATGCACAATGATGAGGCGACCGTTGGATGACAAGATGGATCCAATCTGACGGCACTCATGGAAATGGGTATGGATAAGGGTTTTGGGTCTTGGGTATGCCAAGCCCATATCTTCTTTAAGAACAATTCTTCCTCTTCAAGCCCACTTCTAGTTGATCCGGCTCTTGCAAACATCATTCGTCGCTTCCTCCTAGCGAGAGTCTTTGCCGTTCCTTTGCTCTTTTCGCTCCGTGAGATAACCAGGCTTTATTTAGTACCTAAAAATGCAAAATTAATTAAGAAAAGTATTTATTCTTGAAAACAACGAAAACACGGAATATGGGATAAAATGTAGAATTAATGCACAAAAGATGAGTTAAATGCCAAGAAAAATATATAGAAATATGCACTTTTTAGCACTCATCAAATACCCCCAAACCTGAATTTTACTTGTCCTCAAGTAAAACAAAACTAAGGAAATCCTACCTATACCACTGTCGCTGGTCTCTCGATTGCATTTAGCGAATGCAATAAGCCTTTTAAACCACTAAGTGTCCCTAGTGGACGAGTGAAGTCTCGTGAAGGTTTGCTTAGAACGTACCTACAAAGTTCTAGGACAAAATATAAGCTCATATTCCATGAAATGTGACATGTGCAAGACAGTAGAAGCTCACAGCAAAATGGAGATGTCAATCTAGCTATCAAAGGCACAATCCTAGCACTGATAACAAATAAAGACATGTGATAAGAGTGTTAAGTGTATCTACACATGTGTCTATAATGACCTGAAGTTATGACTACTAATCACCAAGAGATAGTTTTTAGGCTAAGAACCGAATTCTAAGCCAAGCTAGCTGTCCGGCTTTACGATAATTGTGAATGTTCACCCAATGAGTTGGTGATATTTCAGTTTACCCGCGTTATACATCGATGGCTGCACCCTCCTTGCTTATTACAAGACTATTTACAACAAAAAGATGACTCTTTACATGACTCTTATTTACATTGATTACTCTCTTTTATTTTTGGAACAAGAGAGAACTATTGTCTTTAACATGACAAAACATGGAATAAATGCTTGATTTTTTTTTATTTTTTTATTTTTTGATTTTTCTGAATTTTTCTGATTTTTCTGATTTTTTTTTTTAAAATTAATAACTTTGATCTTTACAACATAGTGACACTTTTGATACATGAACAAAAAGAAAAACATAATTACATGACTCTTAGCAAGAGGTGGCCCTTATCGAATGCATCCGGTCAAATTCTATGGTTGCTTTTCTTAACGTATCCTCCAACTTCTGTCCCAGCCAACCAAAGAACAATCTAGTCAAGTATCATTCAGTATTCTAAAGTGATTGGCAATCCAACTTCCTATCAAACACCTTGAAGATCGAGGCTATACATGTATTGGTAGATCGTGTGCGTGCAAGTTTCTTATCACTATGTGAATTGTGCTAGAATCAGGGGTGCCTAAATATCTAGACTAAGAATCCTAAAAATTACATATATGCACAAGAATCAACATTTCAAGGTAAATGAGCTCGATTTTTTATGATTTTTCATTTTTTTAATTTTTTTTGGAATTTATAAATTTTTTCAAAAAGAGGGAGTTATGTTTTCAATTATAACATGTTATCGTGGTATCTACTCTATACCCCCAAACCTAAACTAAACATTGTCCTCAATGTTTCAAAATATGAAAAGAATTATAACATAAGAAGAGGATTATGCTGAGCAGAGAAAAAGGAAAGAGAATACCCGATTTGACGGCGAAAGCAAGATTAGAACTCCATTATTCAAGGCAAAAATTCCAACATATTTCAGCCGAGATCATATTGGATTAGAAAAATATGTACAAAAGAAGCAAAAGATTTAACTAACACATTATCTACTGGTTTATGTACAAGAATTTTTTTTTTTTTTTTTTTTTTTTTTTT
>NC_039364.1:168820465-168863299 GCF_003573695.1 Papaver somniferum | reverse complement strand
TGGAAACTTTTGGTTTTGAAAGGGAGCAAAGAGACTTTTGGTTTCTTAGGGAGAAAAGTTTGGTTTTAAAATTGGGAGCAAGCCCACATTGGCGGAAGAATGCACAGCCCACTAGAAATTTGAAAACAGCCCATAACTGCTGTGCAAAATGAAGCCTAGCTGAGTGTGAAGTGAAGCCCAACGAATCAGTTTGAATTGAGCCCAGCAAAAAGTTTTGAATAAAAGAGCCCAACTGTTTGGGGCAAAGCTTGGTCTGAAGCCCAGATGGGTTGTTTTTGGATCCCAAATTTGTTTTAAAAACTTTGATTCTTAGGCCCACTGTTGGTGAGTAAATCTCACCGTTGGTTTTTTGGAATTTTTAAAGTTTGGCCCACTCGAAGTTTGGTTCAGGACCACAGTTCAGAAACAAGCCCAGAGTTCAGAAACAGTTGGGTTTTTGGGCTAGCAGTTAACTGGAATGCGAGGCCCAGCTGGGTTTTAAAACTTTAAAACGTTTTTCAAATTTTTGGTCTGGGTCTAAGCTCACAATGTAGGGGTTTAAAGTTCAGTTGAGTCTAAGCCCACAAATGGTTGGAGCCCACAGTTTAAAAACAAGGTTTTACTTGGGCTTTACAAAGAGTTTCAGCAACAATTCTTACAGGGCCCAGAGATTTCAGTGGGAGAAAAGGATTACCAAACCCAGTAAACTGGGTTGTGTTCTTTGGCTGGGTAAGTTGCAGTCCAAAGCTACAAGCCTTGGCAGCAACAGCTTAACATCAGTTCAGCTCACACCAGCCTTGGCAGCAGCAGCAACAACAGCCAGCAGCAACAACAGCAGCAGCATCACAGCTCAGTTCAGCAGGCAGCAGCAGCAGCACATCAACACCAATTCAGGCTTCACATCAGGTACCTGGTAGCTTAGAAGAGAAGATCAGTCTCTTTGAAGCAAATGGGTGAGGCAAAGAAGCACAAAAACAACCCAAGATGAACAGGACAACGATGTAGTGATGGAAACTTAAAGCCACAGATGCTGGATGAAAAACTGTAAACCTAAGTGATACCCACCACCTTGCAAGTCAGTTAGCACACTAAGAAGAACATGAGGTTCAGTTATCACATTACAGAACAGTTGTGGCAAGGCCTAGACTGGGAAGCAGGCAAGATGAAGCAACAACTAAGATGCAGTTGTGGTAGTTGTGGGTTACAAGTGAGGAAGCAAGATGATGACATGCAAAAGATGATGCAATATGCAGATGCTGATGCAGATGCTTACACTGAGTTACACTAATATGCAGTTAGAACAAAGCTAAGATGCAGGATGCAAGATGAATATGGAATGCAAAGACAGATGCAATGACATAATGCAAAACACATATGCAGATGCAAGATGCAGATGCTAATGACGCAGAGATGCAGATGCAGACAATGATGCAAAAGATGCAGAACTACAGTTACAGCTAAAGATACAAAATTACAGCTACACTAAAACAGCAACATTAAAGCTATACTAAGTTACACTACAGGTGGAAAACAGAAAGGCAAGAGCAATTTTTTTTTTTCATCTACACAGCACCAGTCCCTGGCAGCGGCGCCAAAAACTTGGTAGGTTTCTAAAAGACCTACAAACTAATACCGCAAGTGCACTGTGTCGAGGTATAGAACAATGCAAATACGGGTCGAATCCACAGAGACTAGGGTGTGTAAGTTGAAGTTTCCTAAACTGTTTTCTAAGCTGAACAGAGAACAAAGGCAGTAGCCAAAGGCAAGGCAGTGAAGTAAAATAAAGACAATGAAGCAAAGGTAACAGTGGCAGTGAAACAAAGGCAGTGAGCCTAAGGCAGAGAAGCTAAGCAGTAAATGCACTAGGGGATTTGAATTCACCTTATGGCCTAGCTAGGCAGCATCAATCTAGTTTATGCTCTTGTCCCTAATGGACAAAGGTGGAGGCTCATGCCTTCCTATAATCCAGGGCATACATAGATAAAGAGTTAATTAACTAAGCTCACTAGCATCACCCCTAGCATTGAGTGTCTTCTTACAGCACACTCAATCACAGGTGATATTTGATCACTAAGCTTCATAACTTCCCTACTTTAGTTAAATGTGGATGGTTAAGTCCCTAAATTCTCTAGTTCACCCCTAGCATTGAGTGTCTTCTTACAGCACACTCAATCACAGGTGACTTCAATCACCAAGAACACTAACATCCTAATTCAGTTAAACCTACAAGAGTGTTCACTAAGATTTTGCTACCCAACAAGGTCTTCAGGCTTCATCTAAGCCCTAGCAAGAGTAATTAGAACATATTGACAGTAATTGTAAACATGATAAACATAAAGAGTAATTGAAATTGAAACTTGGAATTAAAACAGAAGATTACAAAACCTAACAGTGGAGAGCACTGGCTAATCCAGGCCTCCAAAGGGTGCTCTGGCTAATCCAGGCATAACTCTAACACATACCCACAACATCTATTTATCGTTACAAGCACAAAATTAGGGTTACAATAATTTTTCCCCAAATCAGAGAAATTAGGGTTTCAAAAATACCTAACTTGATGAAATGATAACTACTCTTGTCTTCGACCCATTCTTCTTCTGACTCTCCTGCTCCTCTCCATGCCTTCCAATTGCTTTTCTAACTCGACCTAATTCATCAATTTCTCTCCTAGGGTTTCAATGAAAGAAAAGAAGAGAGATTGATGAAATAGATAGGTAGAGAGGTAGGGAAATGATGGGAAAGGAGATGGGTTGTAGTTGGTTTGGTTGTGGAATGGTTGAGAAAGGTGGTGGAGGTGATGATGGTGGTGCAGGCGATGGGGAGTGGTTCTGCAGACGGGGGTGAGGGAGGTGAAGTCGATGGAGGAGAAGGAGGGGAGTGTTTGGTTGATGGGTATAGGTATTAGGTGCTTGGGTGTGTGGCGAGGATATCAAGCTTGATGATTTGCAAAGCTCAGTCGTTGGATGTGGAATTGATAGATCAATCTGACGGCGGGATGGAAGGGAGCTTGTAGCGACCGTTGGATGTATAATACATCAAAATTAACGGCACAGATTAGAGTTAGGTGCTGTAGTGTGAAGCAGGATCTTCAGATTTTGATGCACGAAGATGAGGCGACCGTAGGATGCTGAGATGATCCAATCTGACGGCTAAAAAGGGAAACGGGTATGGATATTGGAAATGAGTTTGGGTGAGGGTTTTGGGCCTTGGGTATGCCAAGCCCATATCTTCTTTAAGAACAATTCTTCATCTTCAAGCCCAGTTCTAGCCTTCTGGTCTTGCGCACAACATTCTTCGCGGCTTCCTTGTGTGATTCCTCTTGGCTTCCACCACTTTTCTGCTCTTTTTGCTCCGTAATTCATCCAAACTTTATTTACAACCTAAAAATGCAAAATTAATTAATAAAAATATTTATTCTTGAAAACAATGAAAATACAGAATATGGGATAAAATGTAGAATTAATGCACAAAAGATGAGTTAAATGCCAAGAAAAATATATAGAAATATGCACTTTTTAGCACTCATCACTTACCCACATAATCATTTCCCTTAGTTACTATAAGTTTTCCAGACTCAATTGAAACTTTAAAACCCTTATCATCTAAAACAGAACAAGAAACAAGATTTTTGTAGATGTCTGGAACATGAAGAACTCCATTCAATGTGAGAGTCTTGCCAGATGTGAGCTTCAGACCGACCTTTCCTTTTCCTGCAACCTCTGATGCAGATGAGTTACCCATATAGAGTTTCTCGCCTTCCCCTACCCTCTGGTAGGAGGTGAACATGTTTCTGTTCCCACAAACATGCTTGGTAGCTCCAGAGTCTACCCACCAGTCCATCACATTGGTCACCAAATTAACTTCAGACACTACTGCATCACATTGGTGCTTGGTACACGCGCATGGGCATGGGTCGAAACATGTATTTTACATGACCTAGTCTACCATGCCAAACATTCGATGACACACACATGTAAGCAGAAGAATCATTCAATTTCACTTCAGGACATGTTACATTAAGTTTGTAAAGACCCCCAGTCTTATAACCCTTACCCACATAATCATTGCCCTTAGTTACTATAAGTTTTCCTATTCATCTAAAACAGAACAAGAAACAAGATTTTTGCAGATGTCTGGAACATGAAGAACTCCATTCAATGTGAGAGTCTTGCCAGATGTGAGCTTCAGACCGACCTTTCCTTTTCCTATGTCTGGAACATGAAGAACTCCATTCAATGTGAGAGTCTTGCCAGATGTGAGCTTCAGACCGACCTTTCCTTTTCCTGCAACCTCTGATGCAGATGAGTTACCCATATAGAGTTTCTCGCCTTCCCCTACCCTCTGGTAGGAGGTGAACATGTCTTTGTTCCCAGAACATGCTTGGTAGCTCCAGAGTCTACCCACCAGTCCATCACATTGGTCACCAAATTAACTTCAGACACTACAACATCACATTGGTGCTTGGTACACGCGCATGGGCATGGGTCGAAACATGTATTTTTCGCCCCACCCGCTTCATCCACATTGTTTTACAACATATCCATGAGAACATGGTAATATAGTGGAGCACCTCTTTAGTTTTCCACAATGTGGGACTAAAGGTTCCATTTCATTCACTCAAAAATGAGTGAGTATCCTTAGACCCTTAGGTCATGAGATCAAACCACACCAAGACCAAAAAATCATTTATTAAATAACTCATTTTCTCCTACATAAATAACATAAAGTAAGCTTAAAGAGATAATACTTGAGAGAAATAACTGCATATGAAATAGCACCAGTGGACAAACCATGGCGCATTGAATTATTTGTAGCACTACTTGCGTCGAGCTATATTTTTTCAACATCAAGTCTGTTAAAATATTGCCCTACATGCTTCCGAGAAGGATCACCATTCGCTCCTCCTAAAATACGAGTAAGAGAGCAAGAAATCATAATTATAAGAGTGAGCTAAGAAAATAATGCTTTACAGATAAAATAGTAGGTGACTAAAAAAACTGTTGTGTAAGAGATAAACCAGTATGTCTTGATAAATTAATACCGTCGCCAGGAATGCCAATGCTAGATCTGCTGGAATATGCATGTGTCGCAGAAGAAGAGTTTTCCTCGACGAGTGCTACACATATAAGCAAGTCGTCAATATTAAGTGAAAGAAGCTTGTGTATATAAGGTGTCACAGATATTATTGAAATGAAATTACAGCATATGCGCTGATCATACCATGATGTGCTGTTTTTTTTTTCTAGTATCATCTGGATTGGGCTTGATCTTGCCAACACTAAATCTGCCAGGATGTGCTCCTAAATTTGCACGCTCTAGAGAAGAATCCAAACTGATTTCTTCTCCTACAGATCCAGGAAACATATTTTTAACGTGATAGAAATCTATATATATATTTAAACCACCAAAATAGTTGCATGAAGAATGCTAGGTTAAGGATTAGCCAATAGTTGCATGAAGAATGCTAGGTTAAGGATTAGCCAACACTAGGGATAAAAAAGACTGATATAGGGTTTGTGGAGAACAGGGTTACCTCCTTTAGGAATTTTTGAGTCACCAATCTCCACCAGATAATTTGCTACTGCAAGAGTCAATCCAGTTTTTACAACTTCGGATGAATTTAAATACTTCTTGCTCAGGATTGTTCCTTCTTCGTCCAGTAAAATTACCTGGTTAACTTAAGAAAGATTAGCAAAGTAGAATGGGATGCTCAATCATTTCTTTCAGACAAAGTATCACGTTTGCAACACAAAATGACACAAGGAGAGTATCAAGCAGGCAATGTTGGGTGCAATAATTAAAATAAAGAAAAAATCAAATAAGCAAAAGTTATTGATACTTATCTCCCTTATAATGGAATTGATCGATTGACGAAACGAACGAGTTTTTCATATCTCCACAACAGCAACAAGGCAAAACTTTGGAAAAACAGAGTGAGTCACGTGTTCAACACGTTGCCCTTAAGACATTAGCGCCCGGCTACACTCAAGAGTGATGCTATAACCCTCACAGGACGGATATCTCCAGGATAAAACACCCTACTACACCTACTACTAGCATATGTAGTAGATGCTCAACTTGAGCTTGGCAACTCCGAAAAAACCGTCAAGGAAAATCGCGAACTCTTAAGAAACGCTATAAAATATTTTCCCTTAGGGGTCCCTCTAAAATATTGAGCAACCCCTTTCCCATAGATTTTATAAAAGTAGTGAATTTCTTTATATAATGGAATAAAACAATTTAAGAAGAAAAACTCCTCGATGTGGGACTAAAAGGTTTATATAGTTTCTTAAAACTACTAAAAATTGGAAACTCCACGATGTGGGACTAAAAAGTTTCATTCACAAAATAAAACAATAAATTATAATTTTTTATTAAAACTTTTAAAAATTAGATTTTTATTAATCGTTTTCCAACAATCCCCCACATGAATGAAAACTCAATAAAACATGAAAACACAGATAGATCTTGGTAAATCAACATCACAACCTCACGATCCAAACAGACTGATCGTGCAAGTGTTGAAATCATACTAGTCATTTCTACGTCCTCTCCCTCACACAAAAGTGTGTTGACCCCAGGGTCATACTATGGATTGCATAAATCATAATAGTATTGAGAGCTTTCATCTTTAGTTCTCACATGGTGAGACTATAGGTATCTTTCACCAAAGTGAAAAAGCATGAACTAGTGAACCCTTAGTGACCTTTAGGTTCTAAGTTCCAGTAATACCAAAACCATCAAAACGAAAATCACATAAAAAGCGCAGGAAATACCATTTTAGGCAGAGGTGTCCATGAGGTCTTGAACCTTTGCTTAGTGAGATATTACCGGAATTACTTGCTAGAGACAGTGAATTATGTCTTGAACTGCTAGCATTTGATGTAATTCGTGATAACAACCACGGGTGATATCTCCAAGATTGCTGCCAAGCTCGTGCCGTTTTGTCCAATTTGGCCCTGGACATATCCTGTTTCTCAGAATTCTCTAGAGAATCAAAACTCATATTCTCATAGGAAGCAGCCCACTTCCTCATTCAGATAGGTGAGTTTCCATAAAGAGTGTTACTGTTACACCCCACTTCAATCTTAAATTGAAAGTATAAAACTCATTAAGACTTCTTAAAAGTCATCCTTCACATGCAGTCATACTATCACGTCTACACCATAGGGAAGGGACAGAGAATAAAATTCTCTGATAGTGTTTACCTTTACCCACCACAAATTAGGTGTCTCATTCGAAACCTTGATCTTGGGATCTCCAGTCAGCAAGGTTGAGTATCCTTCATGGCAAGTTTAATTTATGAGCTTAAGCCCCTTCCCCCTCGATGCATTTCTAACTATCTCTTGGGATAAAACTTTCGTCAAAGATTGTGCGATATTCTCCTTGGACTTTATCCAATCAATGGAAATAACGCCGATTGAGATTAGTTATGTTCAGCTTTAGCTATTATATCTTGGCTAACACAATGTATAGATATAGCTGGCACAGGCCTATGCTAGAGAGGGATGTCTTCTAAAAAACATCTTAGGCACTCGCCCCCCTCTCGTGCTTTATCTAACTCAATACTGTCAGATTCCGTAATGAATTGAGCAATATATGTTTGTTTGTAAATCTTCCAAAAACAAACCCTGATGCTAGAGTGAAACATATCCACTCGTAGACTTAGACTCCTCTGAGTCAACTATCCAGTTTACGTCACAAAGTCCCTCAAGAACAGCCAGATACCTTTGATAAATCAAATAAAAGGTAATAGAGTATTTTAGGTACCATAATACTCTACTCAGTGCATCTGAATGATATTGCTCTGGACTACAATTATATCTACTTAACTTACTCACAATATAGGCAATGTTTGGACTCTTACAGTTCATTAAATTCATCAGACATCCTATAACTCTTGAGTATTCAAGTTAAGATACTCCATTACCCTTTTTTCTTGAGTCTACATGAATAATCGTACGGAGTACAAGCAGGCTTACAATCACACTGATTGTATCTCTTAAGCACAAATTCAAAATAATGAGAATGACAAAGACTACATATGTTAGATTATTTTCTAATCCTCATCCCTAAGATTACATCAACAAGGCCTAAGTCTTTCAAGTCAACGTTCTCATTCAACGCATGTTTCTAGTGGAATTAATCACATCTATGTTTGTATCAAGTATAAGCATATCATCAACATACAAGCATACAATCACAGTGGTATCCTTAACAAGTTACTTGTAAATATACTTGTCAGATTCATTAACTTAAGTCCACTACACATTATCATATGATCAAATTTTCCATGTCAGTGTTCACGTGCTTATTTTATAAACCATACAAAATTTTGTTCAACTTACAAACTTTGTCATCATAACCTTTCACTACAAAGTCCTCAGGTTGGTCTATGTAAATTTCTTTATCTAATTCACGATTTTAGAAAAACGGTCTTAACATCCATCTGATGTATCTCTAATTTGTTTATGACAACAATAACAATTAGCATCTCAATGTAAGTAAATCTCGTCACATGTGAATAAGAATCAAGGAAATATACACCTTCTTTTAGTTTATAGCTTTTAGCTACCAACTTAGCCTAATATTTTTCTACAGTTCCATATACCTAATGTTTCCTCTTAAAGACTCATTTACATCTCATGGTCTTACTCTCTGGAGGTAAACTATAAACCTCCCAAGTCAGGTTCCGACGGACTGAGTCCATTTGACTAAATGAAGCTTCTTACCAGAATGAGGTTTCAGTAGATATCAAGACTTCTTTACAAGTATGGGGCTTAGACTAAGCTAGGCATGTTATGAAGTCGGCTTCATAAAGAAGTCTAGGGATCAACAACACATCTCTAATGAGGTACAAGTTTAAGAATAAACATCTTCAAAGAACTCAGCATCCCTAGATTATGTAATCGTAATCACATCAAAGTCAGAAAAAATCACACCAAAGTCTGAAAAATCAGAACACACAACTAAAAATCTATATGTAGAAGTATACTCAGCATACCTTATATGAAAACACAATCAACATTTTTGGTTTCTATCTACTTCTTTTAGGAAGAAGAATGGCAAACTTAGTCAAACACCCCCACACTTCGACGCATTCATAAGAAGGTCATCTACCTATCCATAAATCATATGGAGTTTTATTTGATCCTTAAGGGTACTCTATTCAGGATATACTAGTTAACATGACTGCCTCCCCCCACAAGGCCGCAGGTAATCCTGAACTAATCAACATGACAATTATCATCTTCTTAAGGATACAATTGTTATGTTCAAGGCTTCTAATTGGTTTTGAACTTCAAGTTTATACATCTTAAGGCTTCTAAGGCATCATCCTTATCCCTAAGCAAGTATACAAGACAGTACCTCGTACAATCATCTACAGAAGTTATAAACCATCTTTTACCATAGTGATTTTGGGTTGAACTCATGTCACCTAGGCCTAATTGAATTAATTCTAAAGGCTTAGAATTACTCTGAACATTTGTGCTAAAAGGTTTTAAAGCATATTTGATTCTTCACGGATTTTACTTTTGTGTTCAAAGTCTAAACTAAATTTGGGTACGCATCCTATGCTATCCAGTTAAGCATTGACTTATAAGTTTACGGTTACAAGCTTACCACATAAAACAATCAATCACATAAAGAAAGCACAAGAATCAACTATGTTCACATCATCAGATTTTTCCGTTAAGCTTATATAGACCCAAAGTCCTATAACTCTTGCTTAAAAATAACTGCCTTATTACAACAAGTTTTCCAGATTCAATTAAGATCTTAAATCTTTTTCCATCTACAATAGAACAAGATACAAGATTCTTGCATATGCTTGGAAAATGAAAACTTCATTCAATGTGAGAGTATTACAAATATGAGCTTCTGCTCGACCTTTTCCTTTTATGTAACCTCTATTGCAGATGAGTTACTCAAAAAGAGTTTCTTGACATCCCCTATCCTCTGATAGGAGGTGAACATGTCTCTGTTTCAACAAACATTCTTGGTGGCTCCAGATTCCACCTTCTGGTCTCTCACATTGGTTGTTAAAATAACTTCCGACATCATGTCAATGAACTCGTTCTAATTTGTTTCAACTAAATTAGCATTAACTTTCTACTTATTAAGGTTTTATGTTGTCTACACTTTACTACTACCGTATGGCCCGGAATTTTACAAACATAACAATCACCCTTAATTAAAGTAACGCCGGATTCAGTTTTACGAAACATACCTTTCTTATGAAGACTACGGTTAGAGTTGTGTTTGATATTCCTGCCTTTGTCAGCTTTGGAAGACTTGTGTTCATCCACATGCGCCTGGTATCCATGTTCCTTTTCAATTTCATGTCACAATCTTCGTTTATACTCTGACCACGGACACGGTAATTTCCCAATCACCTAATACACCACATCTCACAAACCTTAGTTCCGAAACGGAAGATAAAATATGAGTTTTGAAGATAATATCTAGATTTACAAACTTCGTTTGAACCACCATATCAAAAAACTCATGATTACCCCGTAAAAAATACTTTAGTTAACAACAAAAGTTTGCCCGTCAGAATTTTTCAGGAACATTTGTCTGTTTTGTAAAATATCAAAAAAATATTTTTACAACTCCAAAAATTCTGGAATTTTACATGGGTAACTATCAGGATGTCTACTACGTTGTGTCAAAAGGGTTCATCGAAATTCCTTATAGGTTAATAGATAATCTCGAAACTCTACATCTGACCAAAAAATTATTTTTGTTTTTCACTCCACAATTAACATCCATGATTCACAAACCAACCAACCATTTTCGATTATTACAAATTATAATGTCTTAAGATTGTTGGTCGCAATAATTAAAATAAAGAAAAAATCAAATAAGCAAAAGTTATTAATACTTATCTCCTTTATAATGGAATTGATCGATTGACGAAACGAACGAGCTTCTCATATCTCCATAACAGCAACAAGGCAAAACTTTGGAAAAACAGAGTGAATCACGTGTTCAACACGTTTCCCTTAAGACATTAGCGCGCGGCTACACTCAAGAGTGATGCTATAGCCCTCACAGGACGTATATCTCCAGGATAAAACACCCTACTACACCTACTACTAGCATATGTTATAGATGCTCAACTTGAGCTTGGCAACTCCGAAAAAACTGTTAAGGAAAATCGCGAACTCTTAAGAAACGCTATAAAATATTTTCCCTTAGGGGTTGATAGACACATTTTTGTGTCTAATTTGTCCTCAATGTTCGTATTGTTGGAACTCTATTTTTGTACTAACATTGTGTTTTTATGTATTTTAGGAAATAAACATTTTTGGAAAGATCAGCTCGAAAAATTATGCGGGGCATACCCGGAGGACATTTGTTATTCGGACTCTCATTTTGGTTAAGGGGAAACCCAATTACAAAGGGGAACCTCAGTTGGGCATTTTCTATTTACACTCCACAGACGATTAGGGGCACTTCATCTCTTTAAATTCAAAAACTTTTTTTGGCGGGAAATGAAGTTCTCAACTGTTAGAGTTTCGATCAACAAAATGAAGGTGTTTTAGGGAGATTCAATCGCTCAAACTTGGTAAGAAGATGTGATATGGCATGAGGAACACATTATGGGCAGTGGGTTCGATCAGAAGTGGCTGGAAAACGCGTGATGATCCTTGAGACAAAAACAGAGCACGTGCACTGTAACACGAGCAAAAATGGAGTTCTTGTGTGCATGGAAGAGTCCTACTAGCGTTGGAAGAGTGTTGAGGCGTGGAGAAGACATTTGGGAGCGTGCAGGATCAAAGTTAACGCGTGCATGGGATTAAAAATGGAAATTTTCGTTATTATTGGCAGCCGAGAATATTTGGATTAAATGGAGAATATATGCAATCAATAGTCGGATTTTTGGCTCCAATTCACTATAAATACAAGAAAAAACAGTTTGGGAAGGGTGTCGAGAGTTTTGGGAGCTAGGGAGAGCTAGAGAAGACGAAATCAGAGTTTAACAAAACACTGTTTCTGCTGCTGCATGAAGATGAACACGAAGAACAATAGATTGTAAGAGACTGTCGTTCTTCAACAGTAACAACGACAGTGGAGTGTGGGTCGTAGTTTCCCAAATACTACAGCATTTCATATGTATCGTTCTTGTGTGACGCTTCCTGTGGGTCGCACATTATCTGTTTACACCATTTTCTCTTCTTCTCATCATTTGTGAACCATTTTTGAGCCATAATAAATTATTTTGAGAGCATTTATACTATGATGAGCTAACTCCCTCTTAACCAAGGAAATGGAGGAAGCTATTCACGCAACTTAAATGGGTAACTATTTCATTTAATTATATAATTCACCTAATCGCTGCTTTTGCAGAGTTTTAAATTGTTTGAATGATTGTCTTAATTATTTGTTATTCAGTTTGATAGGTTATGCTTGGTTTAATCTCTTGATAATCTATGCTTAAGGTTTATAAATAATATTTGAGAATCTGTATGATTGATAGTGAATTAAAGATAAAAGAGGACTTAAGAATTGAATAGAGTTTTGAAATATTTATCATTCAATTTTGCATAATAGTGGAATCTAGTGTCTTGGTTACCTCTCGCACCCATTGTTAATATTTTTGTATATATAATTTTATTAAATCTAAAATTCCATTCCTTCACAAGTCTGAAACGAATCCTATTTACTACAACAACGACTCTCAAAAACTTTAATCATTTTGGCGCCGCCGACGCGGATTTGTGCTTAGGTAGAATTTTTAGGTTTTTATTATTCCATTTGTTCTTTTTACGTCTCTTTGGTTGTATCTTTGTATTACAGGTTTGAAGTTGGATACTAAAGACCTTGGAATCAAAGCTTAAAGCTAAAAGAGAAGGAAAAAAGACAAAACAAAAAAAAGAAGAAAAAAAGGGAAAAAGAAAAAAAGAGAGAATTATTTTTTTAAGAGACTTCCATTTTTTTGTAATTATTATTATTATTATTTTTTTTCTTTTCTTTGGACTGGACAATCGGGACATTATTTTTATTTTTTAAACCCTACGGAAGGGTTATATATAAAATATATATATAAACTGTTTGCAGGGAAGGACGACGATTACTATATCGTCTCGGCCCCTCGGGTTCGTACATGACATAGGAGTCGTGTCCCGAGTCGACTTCAACGGTTCATCCCCCGTCTGGCACGAGAGGTAAGTCCATCGAAACACTCGCGAATCTCCTGTAAGCGAGTTACTGTATTCCTTAAGGTGATTCATTGATTGAGGACGAATTTGGACTGTCTTTATTTTCCTAGTAAAGGGCAAGGCCTGGCCTAGACAAGATAAGGGTTCGGATTTCATCATCGCTCCCTTCTTGCCCGCCTTAGGAAAACGAAACCGAACGCGAACCTAAGCCTTAAAACTTGATTAGAACGAGACCAATAGGGTAACGCGCTTATTAGGAAATTTTTTTGAAGGATATTGGTCACCTTTTAAGCATACTTCGAAGTTCTTTATGGTTTCTGTGAGTTGAATGCGTGACTGCGCCGCCTTGTATATCGGTGAGGCCTTGGGTATCAAAGCTCCACCGAGCTTTCCTCGCCTTGATTCAACTTACTTTAACTCGGATTGATTCCAGAGGGGTTTGCTTAAACTGTAACGAATTCCCCTTTGAGAGATAGAAGCTGGTCTATAAACAATCTAAGTGGAGCCATCATGCTTTTTGTTTGCTAGAAATCTTTAGGTTTGCTTTGGTGGATTCGAGTCGGCCTTGTTTGTGATTGCGTAGAATTCCCTTGCAAATAAGAATGTCGAGATGGTATGATAGAAGCCAATACAATGAATATCGACCTGAATTTGAATATGGACATCATCAGTTTTATTACCATGGTGGGAATAGTGGTTGGGAACGACAAACTTTTCAAGGTTATGGTTCATACCATGGTGAGCCCAATCACTATCCTCACAACCATCATTCATACGAGAAAAATTCTCCTAATTCCTCTTTACTTGAGTCGACACATAAGTTAGCTGAGACAGCACGTAAGTTCGCTGAAATGAATAACTTAGTTATGGACGAAAATAATGCAGTGAGTGAACTTTCTTTACCTGATTTCCTAGATTACGTCAGGAATTCATGTGAGTCGGCCCAAAAGCTTTTGTTAGAGACCCATAATAGAACTTCTCTAAAAGATCTAAACTTCCAAAATAGTGTTTCCAATTTTATCCTTGATGTAAATAGTGAATATTTGCCTAATTTAGAGGACGAGGTTAGAATTAAAGACACTACTTATTTAGATAAGATTCAATCATCTTCGTACTATGATGATGAGGATAGCAGTAATGAAGAATCTGAAATATGTAGGCATAGTGATCAGGAGTCCAATTAAGCTGTATAGTGATTATATTATTTCTAGTTCAAATCCAAATAATTTTTATGATTATTCACCTATTCAAAAGGACGAGGATTTTATTAGGGATACCACCGTTTTAGACGATGTAGTTTTTTCTTTTGATTATGAAACCAATAGTGGTTTAGAGGAAGGGGTTCATTTCGAAAATACTGTTTTAGAGTCTAGCGACTTAGAAACAATAGTCTTGGAAGAAGAAGATAAACCCGTAGAGATGAGTAAAGATGCACTACCTGATAATAACTTAGAAGAATCTCTTGAATATTTTAAGGACTCTGAAGATACGGAAATTCAAGAAATAATTAGAGGTCTATCTAGAGACACTGAAAACTCTAAGTTTGGGGGTGATTATCACTTCCCTAGTGCCTTACCTTTAACTCTCAGAAAGTCCCCACACTTAGGACTTGATATCTGTGCCTCGACCATTTTACAAGATTACCTTCATACTCGTTTTCCCGAGCCTAATGATGTCCAGGAAGAAGTTCAATCGTTAGAAACCCATCCTCTGGTTGATGTGGTTTTCCCAGGCTATGATACCCAGATTGACTTTGTTTTCCCACCAAATAGTTTTCTTCCAAATGTGGGAATGTTTATATTTCAAATGTGTCGAATATTAAGTTGTGAGACTAAACCTAAATGCTTTAGGAAATTAGAATCGACACATTTGCTTAAGAGTGACCACTACTCTCATTGTGGTCAATTTTGTAAGTCAAATCTTATTGACTTAAAGGATCCTCAGTTATTTAGGTTATTATTGTGCGCTTCTAAGATCATATCTGAGTTTTTCCAGACTCTAGGACCTAATGATTCGGATCCCACCTATGAAAAAACGCAACCAATGAAAATATTTTATTTATACCCTTTCATAGAACCTGAACCTGAACCACAATTATATATAAATTTCTTAATCAGGAAACTAAGTAAGGGCATGCTAGTCTTGTTCACTTTCTTGGTTCATTGCAGTTTCCTTTGGTCAGCTCTATTTAGTTTTGAAGACCCATAGTTATTTCGACTGTTACTTTATGGTTCGAGTTGACAAATCCTTTCCTAAGTCTGGCTGAAGACTTTAAACTTAGCACTTTTTCGGAGGTATCCCATGCTCATGCAACACGGTAACATCTTTCCTTAACTCTTTCGCTTCAAATGGTAACAGTTTCTCCTTGTTCATGCTTTTAGTTTCATCTTTAGAACATTGAGGACAATGTTAGATTTAAGTTTGGGGGTATAGGAGAAACTTTTTAGTTGCAATTATTAAACTCCAGAGCCTAGAAATTTATTCCTATTAAGGTTTGCACTAACCAATCTAAGAGGATGGGAACATCTTGGTTATAGGAGTTGAGGAACCAATCTGATTAGATGGAAACATCGAAAGAGTCTATTCATAAAAGCACAGAGCTCAGGTGTTAGAAATAACATGATAGTTGCACCATATCTCGTTGAGTCCTTTTCATTTCTTTTTTATTTTTTCATTTTAAACTATGTTTCTCTAAGTGATTACGTGGGGCACACGATTCAAGTTGTTACCACTGCTAGGGTGAATTAGAGTGACTGAGTTACTAAAAAAAAAAAAAAGATCGGACCAGTTAGACCAATCGGAATAAGTATTAACACTTGGATAGCAATATGCGTGTGTTCTCCTTGTTTCCGTCGCCTAAGCAAGCGTGGAATGCAGGACCCGTGGGAACTATCGTGTAATCTGCTGACAAGAAGCATGCGCTTGGATCAAAAAGATCTATTCATGCCGTTAAGTTAAAAAAAAATGGTTATTGTTCTGTTTAGTCAACTGTTGGTTCCCTTGTATTTGCCAGTTTGTTGTTCTAGATTTAAGTTATTGACCACTGGTTCCCTTGTATATGCCAGTTGTGTTGATATTAGTCAGACTGGTATCTCAGTCCATTATGATAGGTTCATTCTGGCAGTGGCTTTCAGACAGATATGTGAAACGTCGATCATTTGGTTAACATCAAAACCATCTACTTTTTCTATTTCCATATCCTTTTTCTATCCATATGATTAGTTTGACTCCGAATATGATGTCCATAGTGCAACTATCTGAGTAGAGCTCTGTCACTTTATATGAATTTTAGTATGCTTTAGTGTAAACTCGTGTACAACAATTGGAATTTCGCATTAGGGTACTTCCTCTGTAGTCAGTGATTGTAAGCCAACCAAGGAGATTCTTTAATGCCTTCCAAGGTTCGTTGTAGATAGCTAGGGTCTGGAGTAAAGGTTTTGTGGGTACACCTCTGGTAAACCCTCCGGAGACAACACTCCGCCACTAGGACCACCTAGTGGTTTAAAGGCTTGCTGCACGTGCTAAGTGTAGTCATTTTACTTTCTAGATTGGATTTGCTCGAGGACTAGCAAATAATAAGTTTGGGGGTATTTGATAGACACATTTTTGTGTCTAATTTGTCCTCAATGTCCGTATTGTTGGAACTCTATTTTTGTACTAATATTGTGTTTTTCTGTATTTTTAGGAATTAAACATTTTTGGAAAGATCTGCTCGAAAAATTATGGGGGGCATCCCCGGGGGACATTTGTTATTCGGACTCTCATTTTGGTTAAGGGGAAACCCAATTACTAAGGGGAACCTCAGTTGGGAATTTGCTATTTACACTCCACAAACGATTAGGGGCACTTCATCTCTTTAAATTCAAAAAAAAAATTTGGCGGGAAATGAAGTTCTCAACTGTTAGAGTTTCAATCAACAAAATGAAGGTGTTTTAGGGAGATTCAATCGCTCAAACTTGGTAGGAAGATGTGATATGGCATGAGGAACACATTATGGGCAGTGGGTTCGATTAGAAGTGGCTGGAAAACGCGTGATGATCCTTGAGCCCAAAACAGAGCACGTGCACTGTAACACGAGCAAAAATGGAGTTCTTGTGTGCATGAAAGAGTCCTACTAGCGTTGGAAGAGTGTTGAGGCGTGGAGAAGACATTTGGGAGCGTGCAGGATCAAAATTAACGCGTGCATGGGATTAAAAATGGAAATTTTCGTTATTATTGGCAGCCGAGAATATTTGGATTAAATGGAGAATATATGCAATCAATGGTCGGATTTTTGGCTCCAATTCACTATAAATACAAGGCAAAACAGTTTGGGAAGGGTGTCGAGAGTTTTGGGAGCTAGGGAGAGCTAGAGAAGACGAAATCAGAGTTTAACAAAACTCTGTTTCTGTTGCTGCATGAAGATGAACACGAAGAACAATAGACTGTAAGAGACTGTCGTTCTTCAACAGTGACAGCGGCATTGGAGTGTGGGTCGTAGTTTCCCAAAGACTACGACATTTCATATGTATCGTTCTTGTGTGACGCTTTCTGTGGGTCGCACATTAGCTGTTTACACCATTTTCTCTTCTTCTCATCATTTGTAAACCATTTTTGAGCCATAATAAATTATTTTGAGAGCATTTATACTATGATGAGCTAACTCCCTCGTAACCAAGGCAATGGAGGAAGCTATTCACGCAACATAAATGGGTAATTATTTCATTTAATTATATAATTCACCTAATCGCTGCTTTTGCAGAGTTTTAAATTGTTTGAATGATTGTCTGTATTATTTGTTATTCAGTTTGATAGGTTATGCTTGGTTTAATCTCTTGATAATCTATGCTTAAGGTTTACAAATAATCTTTGAGAATCTGTATGGTTGATAGTGAATTAAAGATAAAAGAGGACTTAAGAATTGAATAGAGTTTTGAAATATTTATCATTCAATTTTGCATAATAGTGGAATCTAGTGTCTTGGTTACCTCTCGCACCCATTGTTAATATTTTTGTATATATAATTTTATTAAATCTAAGATTCCATTTCCTTCACAAGTCTGAAACGAATCCTATTTACTACAACAACGACTCTCAAAAACTTTAATCAGGGGTCCCTCTAAAATATAGAGCAACCCCTTTCCCATAGATTTTACAAAAGTAGTGAATTTCTTTATATAATGGAATAAAATAATTTAAGAAGAAAAACTCCCCGATGTGGGACTAAAAGGTTTATATAGTTTCTTAAAACTACTAAAAATTGGAAACTCCACACGTGGGACTAAAAAGTTTCATTCACAAAATAAAACAATAAATTATAATTTTTTATTAAAACTTTAAAAAGTTATTTTTTTTATTAATCGTTTCCAACAGGCAACACAGATCATACATTTCTAAAGAACTAAATTGGTGATTCCACCTCCTCACTTTTTAACTAGATAACTTGGTATACAATTCATCTTACACCATAACTCTTTTTAGCAATGTACGACAACACTATTTATATTTTTGTCAAGAGTAATAAGGTAACGAGCCATCTGCTATCCCCGTAAAACTCAGAAAATACAAAACATGACGACAAGACATCTGCCAAGAGATCACCAGGATACCAAGAGGGGGCATATCATAATCCACCGCACAAAATAAGAATATCCAAAAGCAGGAAATACAGAAGTAGTATGAACCAACCTGCTTCCTCTGGGAAACACAAATTGAGAGTTGTAAGAACCCATCATGATACTTTTTGGCCTTCTGAGTAACTTGTGTAGTGAACATAGCATGCCATTCTGCATTAGATTGGTGAGTGATCAATATAATAGCATTTACCCATTCTAAGCTGCAGTAAATTAAAAGTAATCCACGCATTAAAGGCCGAAAGGTCTAAGTTTAGCAAAAATCCCAATTTCAGAGGCTGAACATTACAATTTCTATAGATGACATAACATACATGGGGGTGTACTTGCAAGTTTTCAAACAAGCGAATAACCATTTGAAGGTTATCTTTTAGGCCTTTTTCCCTTTCTGTGAAACATCTGGGCAGCCAGAGATAGGGCACAAACCATTTGAGACAGATGTTTATGATCGAAGACCTTACACAGGAGATCCAAGAAGAGTACAAACCTCTAATTTTCTCTTCCTGTGCTTCAAGGTTTACCAGTTCACTATCTTTATTCACTGCAGAGAAAAGAAAAATCGTATACAATAAATAAGCTTTAAATGCCTAACTGGAGAGAGTGGTACTAGAACAAATTAGCAGTTGGAAGATAAAATGGCAGTACCACAAGAAGTTCCATAATTAGGCTTCAGATCATGCTCCAACCCCGTCCTTGCTGTTGGAAAACAAGTATTAATTGCTGAGAAGTTCAGAAATACGGGGCGTATTTGTGACCCTTTTCAAACTGTGCTCAAGGATCAGGGATCCAAGTCCAAAATTGAGCTAGGTTACACTCGTAGGTACCAGAGAATCAAACCTTTTGAGAATGCTGTAAGGTATCAGTACGGAAGCCCAAAATGAAGAGTAGGTAAATGAACAATGGTTTCAACGAAGTCCAACCAATGTTTGAAGTTGGCCAGCCGCTGCCCTTATAGCGGCTTCCATGGTAAAAGAAAAGTTAAAGCTACTGATATGGACCGTTAAAACCGTTATTTAGGACTGTTATAACCATTTTCTCAAGGAAAAGAAAACATGAAACACAACCGATTATGTTACACAAAGTTGTAAAGGTCGTTATCTACTTCAGTTTCTCAAAATAATGATCCTGATAACCATTATTCAGAGAAAGGGCATAAGGGTTATATTTGTTGGAAAACGATTAATAAAAAAAATAATTTTTTAAAGTTTTAATAAAAAATTATAATTTATTGTTTTATTTTGTGAATGAAACTTTTTAGTCCCACATCGTGGAGTTTCCAATTTTTAGTAGTTTTAAGAAACTATATAAACCTTTTAGTTCCGCATCGGGGAGTTTTTCTTCTTAAGTTGTATTTGTCAATTATATAAACAAATTCAATATTTTTGTAAAATCTATGGGAAAGGGGTTGCTCTATATTTAGAGGGACCCCCAAGGGAAAAACATATTTTATATTCTTTTTCTCAAGCGTTCGAGATTTTCCTTTATGGTTTTTTTCGGAGTTGCCAAGCTCAAGTTGAGCATCTACTACATATGCTAGTAGTAGATGTATTAGGGTGTTTTATCCTGGAGATATCTGTCATGTGAGGGCTATAGCATCACTCTTGAGTGTAGACGGACGCTAATGTCTTAAGGGCAACGTGTTGAAACACGTGTTGACTCACTCTGTTTTTCCAAAGTTTTTCCTTGTTGCTGTTGCGGGGATATGGGGAGCTCATTCGTTTCATCAAATCGATCACTTCCATTATAAAGGAGCTAAGTATCAATAACTTTTGCTTATTTGATTTTTCTTTATTTTTGATTATTGCACCCAACAATCTTAAGACATTAGTATTTGTAATAATAAAAAAATGGTTGGTTGGTTTGTGAATCATGGATGTTAATTGTGGAGTGAAAAACAAAAACAAATTTTTGGTCAGCTGTAGAGTTTCGAGTTTATCTCTTAACCTAGAAGGAATTTCGATGAACCCTTTTGACACAAAGTAGTAGACATCCTGATAGTTACCCACGTAAGATTTCAGAAATTTTGGAGTTGTAAAAGTATTTTTTTGATATTTTACAAAACTGAGAAACGTTCCTGAAAAATTCTGACGGGCAGAATTTTGTTGTTAACTAAAGTAGTTTTTATGGGGTAACCATGATTTTTTTTAATATGGTGGTTTAAACGAAGTTTATAAATCTAGATATTATCTTCAAAACTCATATTTTATCTGAACTAAGGTTTGTGAGATATGGTGTATTAGGTGATTGGAAATTACCGTGTCTGTGGTCAGAGTATAAACGAAGTTTGTGACATGAAATTGAAAAGGAACATGGCTACCAGGCGCATGTGGATGAACACAAGTCTTCCAAAGCTGACAAAGGCGAGAACATCAAACACAACTCTAAGCATAGTCTTCATAATAAAGGTATGTTTCGTAAAACTGAATCCGGCATTACTTTAATTAAGGGTGATTGTTATGTTTGTAAAATTCCTGGCCATACGACAGTAAAGTGTAGACAACATAAAACCTTAATAAGTATAAAGTTAATGCTAATTTAGTTGAAACAAAATGAACCATGATGTCGGAAGTTATTTTAATAACCAATGTGAGAGACTGGTGGGTGGACTCTGGAGCCACTAAGTATGTTTGTTGAAACAAAGACCTGTTCACCTCTTATCAGAGGATAAGGGATGTCGAGAAACTCTATATGAGTAACTCATCTGCGACAGAGGTTGCATAAAAGGGAAAGGTCGAGCATAAGTTCATATCTGTAATATTCTCACACTGAATGAAGTTTTCATGTTCCGAGCATATGAAATAATATTGTATCTTGTTCTCTTGAAGATGGTAAAATATTGAAGATCTTAATTAAATGTGGAAAACTTGTTATAAGGGCATTGATTTTTTAGGCAACATTTATATGACTTAGGGTCTATATAAGTTTGAAGGAAAATCTGATGAAGTGAACATAGTTGATTCTTGTGCTTTCTTTTGTGTGTCTTTGAGTGTTTTGCATGGTAGACTTGGAACCGTAAAATTATAAGTCAATGTATAAACTGCCTAGCATAGGCTTCGTACCCAAATTTAGTTTGGATCTTGAACACAAAAGTGAAATGAATATGCTATAAAATCTTTTAGCACAAATGTTCATAGTAATTCTAATCCCTTAGAATTAATTCAGTTAGGCCTAGTTGACATGAATTCAACCCAAAACCACTATGGTAAAAGATGGTTTATAACTTCCATAGATGATTGTACGAGGTACTATCTTGTATAATTGCTTAGGGATAAGGATGATGCCTTATAAGCCTTAAGATGTATAAACTTGAAGTTGATAACCAATTAGAAGCCTTGAACATATTAATCGTATCCTTAAGGAGATAATAATTACCTTGTTGATTAGTTCAGGATTACCTGCGGTCTTGTGGGAGGAGGAAGTCCTCTTAACTAGTATATCCTGAATATAGTACCCTTAAGGATCATATGAAACTCCATATGATTTATGGAAAGGTAGATGACCTTCTTATGAATATGTCAAAGTGTGGGGGTGTTTGACTAAGATTGTCATTCCTCTTCCTAGAAGAACTAGATAGAAACCAAAAATGGTGATTGTGTCTTCATATAAGGTATGTTGAGTATACTTCTACATATAGATTTTTGGTAATGTTTCTGATTTTTTCATACTTTTGGTGTGATTTTTCTGACTTTGTTGTGAATACTATTACAAAATCTAGGGATGCTGAGTTCTTTGAACATGTTTATTCTTAAACATGTACCTCATTAGAGATGTGTTGTTGATCCCCTAGATTTATTTTCAAATAGTCAGAACTTATCTTAAAGGAAGATGAAGTTAAGGTTGAGCCTAAGAGAAGTAAAACAATTAGACTTGAGACTTCTTATGAAGCCGACTTCATAACATGCCTAGCGTAGTCTAATCCCTGTACTTATAAAGAAGCCTTGATATCTACTGAAACCCCATTCTGGTAAGAAGCTTCATTTAGTGAAATGGACTCAGTCCGTCGGAACCTGACTTGGGAGGTTTATAGTTTACCTCCAGAGAGTAAGACCATGAGATGTAAATGAGTCTTTAAGAGGAAACATTAGGTATATGGAACTGTAGAAAAATATTAGGCTAAGTTGGTAGCTAAAGGCTATAAACTAAAAGAAGGTGTATATTTCCTTGATTCTTATTCACATGTGACGAGATTTACTTACGTTGAGATGTTAATTGTTATTGCTGTCATAAACAAATTGGAGGTACATCAGATGGTTGTTAAGACAGCTTTTCTAAAATCGTGAATTAGATAAAGAAATTTACATAGACCAACCTGAGGACTTTGTAGTGAAAGGTTATGATGACAAAGTTTGTAAGTTGAACAAATTTTTTTATGGTTTATAAAATAAGCACGTAAACAGTGACATGGAAAATTTGATCATGTGATAATGTGTAGTGGATTTAAGTTAATGAATCTGACAAGTATATTTACAAGTAACTTGTTAAGGATGCATGTGTGATTGTATGCTTGTATGTTGATGATATGCTTATACTTGATACAAACATAGATGTGATTAATTCCACTAAAAACATGCGCTGAATGAGAACGTTGACTTGAAAGACTTAGGCCCTGTTGATGTAATCTTAGGGATGAGGATTAGAAAATAATCTAACATATGTAGTCTTAGTCATTCTCATTATTTTGAATTTGTGCTTAAGAGATACAATCAGTGTGATTGTAAGCCTTCTTGTACTCCGTACGATTATTCTTGTAGACTCATGAAAAAAGGGTAATGGAGTATCTTAACTTGAATACTCAAGAGTTATAGGATGTCTGATGAATTTAATGAACTGTAAGAGTCCAGACATTGCCTATATTGTGAGTAAGTTAAGTATATATAATTATAGTCCAGAGCAATAGCATTCATATGCACTAAGTAGAGTATTATGGTACCTAAAATACTCTATTACCTTTTATTTGATTTATCAAAGGTATCTTGCTGTCCTTGAGGGACTTTGTGATGTAAACTGGATAGTTGATTCAGAGGAGTCTAAGTCTATGAGTGGATATGTTTCACTCTAGCATCAGGGTTTGTTTTTGGAAGATTTACAAACAAACATATATTGCTCAATTCATTATGGAATCTGAGAGTATTGAGTTAGATAAAGCACGAGAGGGGGCCGAGTGCCTAAGATGTTTTTTAGAAGACATTCCTCTCTGGCATAGGCCTGTGCCAGCTATATCTATACATTGTGTTAGCCAAGATATAATAGCTAAAGCTGAAAATAACTAATCTCAATCGGCGTTATTTCCATTGATTGGATAAAGTCCAAGGAGAATATCGCGCAATCTTTGACGAAAGGTTTATCCCAAGAGATAGTTAGAAATGCATCGAGGGGGAAGAGGCTTAAGCTGATAAATTAAACTTGCCATGACGGATACTCAACCTTGCTGACTGGAGATCCCAAGATCAAGGTTTCGAATGAGACAACTAGTTTGTGGTGGGTAAAGGTAAACACTATCAGAGAATTTTATTCTCTGTCCCTTCCCTATGGTGTAGACGTGATAGTGTGACTGCATGTGAAGGATGACTTTTAAGAAGTCTTAATGAGTTATATAGTTTCAATTTAAGATTGAAGTGGGGTGTAGCAGTAACACTCTTTATGGAAACTCACCTATCTGAATGAGGAAGTGGGCCGCTTCCTATGAGAATATGAGCTTTGATTCTCTAGAGCATTCTGAGAAACAGGATATGTCCAGAGCCAAATTGGACAAAACGGCACGAGCTTGGCAGCAATCTTGGAGATATCACCCGTGGTTGTTATCACGAATTACATCAAATGCTAGCAGTTCAAGACATAGTTCACTGTCTCTATCAAGTAATTCCGGTAACATCTCACTAAGCAAAGGTTCAAGACCTCATGGACACCTCTGCCTAAAATGGTATTTCCTGCGCTTTTTATGTGATTTTCGTTTTGATGGTTTTGGTATTACTGGAACTTAGGACCTAAAGGTCACTAAGGGTTCACTAGTTCATGCTTTTTCACTTTGGTGAAAGATACCTATAGTCTCACCATGTGAGAACTAAAGATGAAAGCTCTCAATACTATTATGATTTATGCAATCCATAGTATGACCCTGGGGTCAACACACTTTTGTGTGAGGGAGATGACGTAGAAATGACTAGTATGATTTCAACACTTGCACGATCAGTCTATTTGGATCGTGAGGTTGGGATGTTGATTTACCAAGATCTATCTGTGTTTTCATGTTTTATTGAGTTTTCATTCATGTGGGGGATTGTTGGAAAACGATTAATAAAAATAATAATTTTTTTAAAGTTTTAATAAAAAAATATAATTTATTGTTTAATTTTGTGAATGAAACTTTTTAGTCCCACATCGTGGAGTTTCCAATTTTTAGTAGTTTTAAGAAACTATATAAACCTTTTAGTCCCACATCGGGGAGTTTTTGTTCTTAAGTTGTATTTGTCAATTATATAAACAAATTCACTATTTTTGTAAAATCTATGGGAAAGGGGTTGCTCTATATTTAGAGGGACCCCCAAGGGAAAAAAATATTTTATATTGTTTTTCTCAAGCGTTCGAGATTTTCCTTTATGGTTTTTTCGGAGTTGCCAAGCTCAAGTTGAGCATCTACTACATATGCTAGTAGTAGGTGTATTAGGGTGTTTTATCCTGTGAGGGTTATAGCATCACTCTTGAGTGTAGCCGGGCGCTAATGTCTTAAGGGCAACGCGTTGAACACGTGACTCACTCAGTTTTTCCTTGTTGCTGTTGCGGAGATATGGAGAGCTCGTTCGTTTCGTCAATCGATCAACTCCATTATAAAGGAGCTAAGTATCAATAACTTTTGCTTATTTGATTTTTTCTTGTTTTTGATTATTGCACCCAACAATATTACCGTAGCGGTAATGACGATTTGGCATTAACGTTAACGTTATAACGGCAGTTCTTCGACATCATAGACATACCAGACTTCAATGAATGACATACAGCAGGATTCAACTGTGCACTTGAGGAAGACAAAATTGAGTTTTGGTGAGGTCCACTCCTAAGGATGCGGCTAATAAAAGACAACCCAAAACTTGTAATTAAGCAGTTTCTGTACCCCGAGATGCTTTCACCAACCCTGCCCCATGTGCAATGTCTGCACGCTTAAGTGCTCCTGCAGTCCTACCAAGAGAACTACCTGCCAAGTTAAAAGCAGACAGGAGATATTCAGATTAAGGCCAGAGATGAAAGAACCCTACTGCTACAATTCTGATCCTCTCTTATTATAATATCAGTTCCAAGTGTCCTGCCCATAGGACTTTGTGGGTCTTACATGGACCATGACTATCAATCACCAAATCAGCAGTGGCTTGTTACTGTAAGTGGCTACACAGCCTTCAGTTCAAATTTTAGACTTTTTTCCATCTTTCTTTCCTTTCTCTTTTTTTCGAAATTTAAGGCTTATTGGCATAGCAAAATGCTTTGGCAACTTTTAGCTTAAGAAGAGAAATTCCAGAACAGAGCACATTAACAAATTTTTGAATTTTCAACCTTCGCTGTCTCTTCCATAACCATCTCTTCCATTACCTTCAGGATCTCCAACTTCAACAAGATGACCATCAAAAAGCATAGTTTCACCAGATCTGACCACTTCACCCTTTTTCAAGAACTTGCTGTCCAAGAGCATCTTTCTAGAGTCATACAGCAGAACCTGAACATCACCCAGGAATATAAAGGAGACAAGGCAAAAGAAAAACTTTATCCAGAGGTATAAAACTAGATTCAAAGAAATAAAAAGATGACTGATTGTTAATAAAATCATCATGACAAAGGAGAAATAGGTTAGCAAATCCATATATTATCTGAAACTGGTACATACTTTAGCTGTAAAAGCTGCATCTACTCATTGTACGTTACCATATTTTGAATTTGACAAAGCTAAAGGTAACACATAATACAGCCATCTTTCAAGTGGACATAACAAATTCCATTTTTAAAAGGTAGAAATGGAAACCAGGACAGAATGTTTCATGTTACAAATTGCTTTTCCTTTTCCGAAGTGGGTACTTAGAGTGCAACAGGACCACACAAAGCCTTACCCCAGTTTTAAGACCATATAGAGCTTAGACAAAGTATGACTGGTGTCATTAAATGTTAACGCCTTCAAGACGATACTGATTGATAATCTAAAGGACTTCTCATGCTACATCAAACTATAACAAATATCTGTCACCAACACAGTGCAAGCCAGCACATTGGATGTACTCTGCAGATTAAATCTAACAAGTTCTCATTCCTTGCAAAATTGGAACAAGAGTTATTTCATACTTGTGTAGTGCTCCAGTGTTATGGTGAAAAATATCTAGTGACGAGTTAAAGGATCGATCGGGCTACATCTGAGACCAACCTGGGAGCCAGAGGTTTCGAGTTGTATTGTGCCATCGTGATACTTCTTGGACTTTTGAGTTAGTTGTGTAGTGTACAAGGCATGCCATTCTGTATGAGACAGAGCGAGAGCGAGAGAGACAGAGAGAGAGATGTTTAAGGGGAAAAAAAATATAATGCTTCCAACTAAAGATTACAAAATAATTGTAAAAAGAAAATGATGCTTGCCTAGGTCTCTGATTTCATTTAGTAACTGTTTCCACATTTTAACAGTAAAGATCAGAATCGGACTAGAAACTAATAGAATGAAAACAATAAACACATAGAAAATGAAAAAGTAATGCAACGGTACACTATTTGGGAATGTTCGTCGACTACAAGACTAAAACTGATCAGGAGGAATCTGCTTTACTATATAAAGAAGGGTTATTATATATAAACTCAAGAATTACCAGATGAGTTAGACGATCAAACAATGGTCAATGACATACCTCTGACAGCGGACTGTGCAGGATTTGAACAACTTGTTGTTGCTTCAAAGTTTTGTGGCTTATCCTGAATGCTCCCTGAGAAGTTGATAAGTTAGTTGCAGCAGATACCAAAATGATGAACTAAAATAGCAAGCTCAAACCTCCGTCATTAAGCTTTGCTGCTTTAAGCTAATTAGCGGTGTTTGGAATTTGTGTGCTCCACTCCGCTTGTCCTCTGAAACGGAACCATAACTTGTATAAATTCAACAATATAGAACTTGAATCCTATGTAAGTAGTTGACAATCAAACCTTTTGGTGATTATGTAAAAAATCAACAGGCATGAATGAATCAATCTAACCTTTTTTCATGTTCTTTAACACGTTATGATAATCAAGTGATGCTCCAGTATTTCCTACATCAACTTCTTTTATCCCTACAATAATAAAAAGAAAAAAAAAATATCAACATTAAATTACAAAGACATGCTATAACTACCAAATACAAACTATATACTCAAACTCTAAACAGCTTTACATGCTACTAATATAAGAAGGAAGTGTTGGAAATATCGACAACAATTGAAAAAATACTGTGAAAAATACTTAGCTTGAACCAATGGTTGATTTCTGATGCAGCAGCAAATTGTCGCAGAATAATAGAGGCACGCATGATATACGCTGTCCTAAAGACAATATTCGCCGGCTACTCCTCTTGTAGAGAGATGATATAGCCCTATCGACGAGATGCCTCAAGGATACAACTATCGTTAGTGTTCCTCGTTGTAGCATACAAGAGAACACCCTTAGAACTTGGCAGCAATGATTAACAAAACTTAAAACAGAGAGAACTGGGTAGTAACTGTTTACAGAAAACAAAGGAGCAGAAGAAGAGATGTTTCTTTGTTGTGTGTAATTGAGCTGAAAACTCCTCTCTTATATAGTGTTCAAGAAAAATCTGGACGTTAGAAATAATGGAATAAGATTCCCATGCGTATGACAAAAGAGGGACAGAGATTCTCACTTTGTCAGGAAAACAATCACTCAGAAAACTGTGTAAAAGAAAAGGTTGTGAAGCTGCTGACTAGAAGACTGTGTAAAGTGAAAGTTTTTGTCTGTCCAAGAGAAGCATGCGAACAAGAAACAATGTATGCTTTTTTCAGTCAACAAAGAAACACGCGTGGCAGACAAATCAGTCAACAAAGAAGCACGCGTGTCAGACACATAAGACAAGAGAAGATTCTTTTACATGTATGGAAACCCATAAGAAAAAAAAAATCGTAAGAAAACTTTCAGAAAAAAGATAGGATCTAGTGAACCCACACCCGGACCCGACTCGCCCGACTGGACGGACGGCGGCGTGCGTGCTTCGGTGCGAAGCACCACACGTACGGTAAAGGCAACCTTGCCCTAGTCTAGGTCTTCTCCCGCACACAAAAGTGTGTTGACCCAAAGGGCCATGCCCTTTAGCCAATTCTATGGTATTTAAGTCTAAAACTCTTTAGATTTGAGTCTATGTGGGACTATTGTTTTATCAATTCAAAAGAAAAAACAACTAGTGGGCAATAGGTCCAGGGATCAAAACATAGTCCATGCATATTTGGTTTTAAAACAAAAAAACCCGTTTTTTCTAACAATCCCCCACATGAATGATAAAACATGTCGAAAAAATTACAAGAAAACAGATTACATCAAATTTAGGCTAAGGTGTCCCAGAGATTGAACCTTAACTTAGTGAGAGGTTACCAGAACTGCTTGTTGTAGCGGTGAACACAATGTCTTGAACCGCCAACAGTGAATGCAATTCAGAAATAACAACCACACTTGATGTCTTGAAGAAAAGCTGCCAAGCTCTTGCCGTTGTGCCCGTTTTTGCCGTGGGCTAAATCCCGGACTTAATGAATGTCTCTAGAGAATCAGCTCAAATTCTCATAGGAAGCGGCCTCACTTCCAACATCCACATAGGTGAGTCCATTAAGAGTGTCCTGCCACACCCCGCTTCAAGCAAAGCCATGGTACTCATTAAGATCTTTACAGATCATCCTAAATCATGCAGGTATCACTATCACAAAGTTACACCATAGGGAGGGACTAAGATAGTGTTGTTCCGATATCACCAAAAATTAGTTGTCTCATTGAACCTTGATCTTGGAGCTCCATTCACAAGGTTGAGTATCCTTCATGGCGATTTATTCTATGAGCTTAAGTCTCATCCCCCTCGATGTGGATCTAACTACCTCTCTAGATAATCCTTTCGTCAAAGGATCTGCAATATTCTCTTTAGACCTCACAAAGTCTATAGAGATGATACCTGTAGAGAGTAGTTGTTTCACTGTCTTGTGTCTTCTTTGTAGATGTATAGACTTTCCGTTGTATACACTATTCTTTGCGCAACCAATAGCAGCTTGACTGTCACAGTGGATTGCGATGGAAGACATAGGCTTGGGCTAGAGTGGAATTCCTCCCAGGAAACCTCGTATCCATTCAACTTCCTCTCCAGCTTTCTCCAAGGCTATAAACTCAGACTCCATGGTCGATCGAGCTATACATGTCTGTTTGGAAGACTTCCATGACACAGGCGCACCTCCAAGTGTGAATATGTACCCACTAGTAGATTTTCACTCATCTAAGTCTGATATCCAGTTAGCATCGCAATACCCTTCTAGCACAGCAGGATACTTCCCAAAACTTAAGCAATAGTTTGAAGTTCCTCTCAGGTACCGTAGAACTCTGTAGAGAGCATTCCTGTGATCCTTCCCAGGGTTGCAAGTGTACCTTCTCAATCTACTCACACTGTAGGAAATGTCAGGTCTTGTGCAGTTCATCAAATACATAAGACTGCCAATAATGCGAGAATACTCAAGTTGAGAAATTCCCTCACCCTTGTTCTTTTTCAAGTTATAATTGGGATCATAAGGAGTAGATACAGGTTTAGCATTTTCATGATTAAATCTCTTAAGTACAATTTCAGCATAATGAGATTGACTAAGACTATATCCATCAGACGTCTTTCTGATTTTCATCCCTAAGATTACATCTGCGGGGCCTAAGTCTTTCATGTCAAAATTTTCGTTAAGCATGCTTTTAGTGGTATTAATAATATCAAGGTTACTGCCTAATATGAGCATATCATCAACATACAGGCACACAATAGCATGAGAATCATCCACAGATTTAATGTAAACACATTTATCAGATTCATTAACCTTAAAGCCATTAGATATCATTACATGATCAAATTTTTCATGCCACTATTTAGGTGCTTGTTTTAAAGCATACAGAGATTTGTTCAATTTGCATACTTTGTTTTCAAACCCTTTTACAACAAAACCTTCAGGTTGGTCCATATAAATTTCTTCGTTCAATTCACCATATAAAAATGCAGTTTTAACATCCATCTGATGTATATGCAAACCATAATTAGAAGCAATAACAATCAGCATCCTAATAGAAGTGATTCTTGTGACCGGTGAATAGGTATCAAAGAAATCTAATCCTTCCTGTTGTCTATAGCCCTTAGCTACCAACCTAGCTTTGTGTTTTTCTATAGTTCCATCTGTTCTAAGATTCCTTTTGAAGACCCACTTGCAACCTATATTTTTACTACCAGGAGGTAAGTCTACAAGCTCCCAAGTTTTGTTTTGTTGAATGGAATCCCACTCATTAATCGAAGCTTCTTCCCAGCAGGGAGATTCCGGAGAAGTCATAGCTTCCTTATAGGTTTGGGGTTCATACTCTACAGTAAGAGTCACAAAATCTGGACCAAAACTTTTCTCGGCTCTAACCCTCTTACTTCTTCTAGGTTCGGTCTCATCATCTAGATACGGGGGCTGACTAGTTGAAGGAACATCTGAGAGGTCATCGTGGACCCTTTTGCAAGGTCCAGACCCTAAAGGAAAAATGTGTTCAAAAAACACTACATCTCTAGATTCCATTATGGTGTTCTGACCAATGACCATGAACCTATAATCACTAGTGTGCTCAGGATAGCCTAGGAAAACACAATCCACAGTTTTAGGTCCTATTTTGGTTTTCTTGGAGCGAGGAATGGCCACCTTGTCCAAACACCCCCACATTTTAAGAATGCATAGGAAGGTTGTCTACCTCTCCATAACTCATATGGAGTTTTTTCAGATTTCTTAAATGGAACTCGGTTCAAGATATAGCAAGCAGAGAGAATTGCTTCCCCCCACAAGTTCGTAGGTAGCCCTGAACTAGCTAACATAGCGTTCACCATATCTATGAGTGTTCGATTTTTGCTTTCGGATACTCTATTCGACTCAGATGAAGAAGGTGCAGTAGTTTCATGAATGATGCCATTAAGTTTGCAAAATTCTCCTATAGGTATCACATACTCACCGTCTCGGTCTGACCTAAGAGTTTTAATTGTAACACCTCTTTGGTTTTCTACTTCAAGTTTATATAATTTGAAAGCGTCTAAGGCTTCATCTTTACTTCTAAGAAGATAAACCTGACAGTATCGTGAGTAATCATCGATAAAAGTGATGTACCATTTTTTACCACCTCTAGTTGGTGTTGATTTCAAATCTCCTAAATCCGAGTGGATTAGTTCTAGGGGAGTTGTAATACGTTCAACCTTTTTGTTAAAGGGTTTTCTTGCATATTTAGATTCAACACAAATTTCACATTTATGACCTCTGTCAATGTTTATTTCAGGAACGCAGCCTAAATTAGCAAGTCTTTCAATGGATTTGAAATTAACATGTCCTAGTCTATCATGCCATATATGTGAGGAGTCACAAACATAAGCAGAAGAATATGCATTAACATTCAAGTTCAAAGAAAGTACACGATGCTTAATCATGTTTTCAGTGACATAACCTTTTCCTACGAAGTCACCACCCTTAGAGATTACAACTTTGTTAGACTCAGCTACAAATTTAAAACCTTTACCAAGTAAGATGGTTTCTGAGATAAGATTCTTGCATATGTCCGGGACGTGATACACGTCATTCAATGTGAGAGTTTTTCCTGAAGTGATCTTCAATTCAACCTTGCCCTTTCCCACCACTTTCGCGGTGGAAGAGTTACCCATAAACAATTTCTCATCGTCTCCTACTGTATTATAAGAGGAGAAAGCATTTCTGAACTTGCAGACATGCCTGGTGGCTCCAGAGTTTAACTACCAGTCTCTCACATTGGTCACATTAGAGACAAGGTTGACTTCAGACACCATGCCAGAAAAATATCCAGAATTATCTACAATGTTCGCCTTATTTTTCTGTTTTGGATCATTTTTGGTCTTTTTAGGTGCCTTACAGTCTTTTGCCATATCGCCAAGTTTACCACAGTTATAGCAGTCACCTTTGATGGTGTTTTTAGAGACACCACCCTTTGATTTAAGATGGTTACCTTTGGAGTTACGACGTTTATTACGTTTGTTACCATTTTTGCTGGATTCAGATTTTCCTTCATGTCCTTTCTTTGATGCAGCATTCTCTTCTAGGATATGAGCTTTGTTAGACATGTCTTTGCTCAGCATCAGGCTCTTGTCCTTGCAGCACAATAGTTCCTCAACTTGAATCCTTTTCTCCAGCTCTATCATGGTGATTTCACGAGTCTTGTGTCGCAGCTTCCTTTTATACTCGTTCCACGAAGGTGGAAGTTTTTCTATAACTGCAGATACTTGGAAAGGTTCATCAATAACATTTCCTTCAGCAAGAATTTCGTTGATGATCAGCTGAAGTTCCAAGAATTGATCTACCACAGGTTTTTCATCGGTCATTTTGTAATCAAGGAACCTAGCTACCAAAAACTTCTTGCTTCCAGCAGCCTTAGCGAGATATTTTTCCTACAAGGCTTCCCATAAATCAAAAGCAGTAAAGTTGTCTTTTTCATTATAAAAATCATACAAGGAATCATCCAAGCAGTTGAGAATATGATTTTTGCACATGTAATTCTTCCTAGTCCACCTATCCAGTCTATCTTCATAACCACGGTCATGAAGCCTTCTTGAGGGTTTTTGTAAAGCAACTTCATCTAACCTTTGGTCTTTGAGGAAAAACAACATTTTTTATTGCCATCTTTTAAAGTCTTTTCCACTAAACTTATCCGGTTTGTCAACAGTACTTTTACCCATGTTCTTGCGGAAAACCAAAAGTAGTCGGGTATTGTCTTTAGATTGTTGGAAATATTTCCAACAATCTATATTGACAACAATGAAAAACTACTGTGAAAAATACTTAGCTTGAACCAATGGTTGATTTCTGATGCAGCAACAAATTGTCGCAGAATAGTAGAGGCACGTATGATATACGCTGTCCTAAAGACAATATTCGCCGGCTACTCCTCTTGTAGAGAGATGCTATAGCCCTATCGAAGAGATGCCTCCAGGATACAACTATCGTTAGCGTTCCTCATTGTAGCATACAAGAGAACACCCTTAGAACTTGGCAGCAATGATTAACAAAACTTAAAACAGAGAAAACTGGGTAGTAACTGTTTACAGAAAACAAAGGAGCAGAAAAAGAGATGTTTCTCTGTTGTGTGTAATTGAACTGAAAACTCCTCTCTTATATAGTGTTCAAGAAAAATTTGGACGTTAGAAATAATGGAATAAGATTCCCATGCGTATGACAAAAGAGGGACAGAGATTCTCACTTTGTCAGGAAAACAGTCACTCAGAAAACTGTGTAAAAGAAAAGGTCGTAAAGCTGCTGACTAGAAGACTGTGTAAAGTGAAAGTTTTTGTCTGTCCAAGAGAAGCATGCGAACAAAAAACAGTGTATGCTTTTGTCAGTCAACAAAGAAACACGCGTGGCAGACAAATCAGTCAACAAAGAAGCACGCGTGTCAGACACATAAGACAAGAGAAGATTCTTTTACATGTATGGAAACCCATAAGAAAAAAAAACCCGTAAGAAAAATTTCAGCAAAAAGATAGGATCTAGTGAACCCACACCCACACCCACACCCGGACGGACGGCGGCGTGCGTGCTTCGGTGCGAAGCACCGCGCGTACGGTAAAGGCAACCTTGCCCTAATCTAGGTCTTCTCCCTCACACAAAAGTGTGTTGACCCAAAGGGCCATGCCCTTTAGCCAATTCTATGGTATTTAAGTCTAAAACTCTTTAGATTTTAGTCTATGTGGGACTATTGTTTTATCAATTCAAAAGAATAAACAACTAGTGGGCAATAGGTCTAGGGATCAAAACATAGTCCATGCATATTTGGTTTTAAAACAAAAAACCCGTTTTTTCTAACAGGAAATGCCCTTTAATGTACTGATACTTTCCACTGATTTTGTACCTTTTGCTCGAGTAGTGAAATCTTTGTGAGCTTTGTGACTCCTTTCAGAATCCCCAATATCAACAAGATAACCATCAAATAATAATTTTTGACCACAATTGATTATTTCCTCTTTTTTCAGAAACCTACTACTTATAACACTACCCATATCATCATAAAGCAAAACCTGAACCAAAACAAAATCAAAAAGAATACGTTCATAATTTTGGAAATAATTGATAATAATCACATAAAACAAAACCTAAATTGTGCAGTCTAACCTTGTTTCCGTGAACTCCTAGAGTTCCGTCTTGATAAACTTTCCTCTTTTGTTTGATGTGTTTTGTATAGGTTACAGTCCATTTATTTGGATCTCCCATTGTAACTCTCAGATGTTACTACTGATACTCAGATTTGAAGAAAAGGAAACCTAATTGAGATAAAATATATCAAAATTGAAATTGAGGGTTTTAGCTTTGCTCTTTCTGTTTAGTTTGGGGAATTGAAGAAAGCACAAATAACAACAGCTAAAATGCGAATTAGTAGGTTTTCTTCGTTGTTGGAGAGTGAAGATTACAGTGTAGTTTTGGAGGGAAAGTCGAAATGCCTCTCGACTTGGAAGGAGAACAAACGCTACCTGCTACGTTACGGGCCTTAGAGCATCTTCAATGTTAGGGGTGAAGGTAATCCTAAGTGGAGGTCCTATTAATACCTTTTTGTTGTGGGTCATTCCTATGTGGCTAAAAAAAATGAAAGTTATACTTTCTACCTAAAACTTCATCTCCAATGCCAAGATATTACTACCCTAGAACATAGAGACAAATTAGTTTTGAAATAAAGAATTGATTATGTGTCAAAAGACCTTGGGTCATGGAGAAGGTAAAGATATGACTTTCTCCTTTACCCTTTCTTATGAGATGGCATCCATGTCATGCTTTTACCTTTACCTTGACCTTGGCATTGGAGATAAATACTTGGTTAGAAAAGTGTTAAATCCTAGGTGTCATATCTTTTTAAGACCTTCACCCCTAGCATTGGAGATTCTCTTACGTCATACGCCTTATACACGATACGAACATCTTTCCACCAACTCCAATAACATCTTTTTGACCTTAATTGGAGTTTTGACTTCTAAAAAGTCAAATATTTGCAGAAAGAGTTGACTTTGTAACTCGGAGGCCGAAACATTGAGCGGATTACCAAGATGGCTCATGTCGACCGATAAATATTCATCCGATGTTTAGAAATCTGTATTTGATAGGTTAATCTCTATCGAATATCTGATATCCGATAATATCCTATAAGATGTCAAAATCATATATAGATTAAGATATCGAATATCGGATATTTATTTGATAATATCCGGTTTTTCTGTACTTTGATTGATAAGGTGTCATTTGTTATAAATTGGAATTCCTAATGAATTTGATGTTTATTTGTTCGATAAAAGTGTTTAATTGAATCGTTTTATAGAAAGTTGGTAATCTTGTATGAGATTTATGTTGTGTTTTACGCTCTCAATCGATCCTAGCATCTTAAATTTTTATTTCTTTGGTTTTTATGTACTTATATTGGGTAGATGTCAGTGTATTATACATGTTGGAGGGAAATATGTAGGAACATGTGACAACTTGTATTTAGTAAAAGAGATGTCGAACTAAAAGAGACGTGGTTTAAGTAGAAAAAATGGGTGTTCTTCTGGTGAATGTTATGTCTCTATCGGATATCAGATGTTAACAAACGGATGGAGCGTAATCAGATTATGATATGTTAAGGAAGAAAAATCCGATAAAAAATCCTATATGATATCCGATGTTCGATAAAAACAGATAAAATTCTACAGGATCTCGAATTCTCGGAAACAAATTTTGGATATCGGACTGATATTGACAGCTCTAGCTCCCGATAATCACCTTGCTTTACCGTGTCAACATATCTGCCAATGAAGTTAGGATAGTGCAGCGTGGAAAGTATGAAGAATAAAATGGACGAATGAGTTTAATAAGAGACAAAGCATTAAATGTGATACAACCTAGTCACAACAAAAAACCTCGTTGATGGAACCACACGCGCTAACAGGGGATTCGACTTCTAACTCAACCAATGAGGATGTCAAAGGAACACCGTTTATCACCCTAGCTCGGACATGCTCCCAAGTTACCATTTTATAAAGTGGTAAAAGTAATTACACATCGATTTTGTAACTCCTTAAACTATAAAAGAAGGACTTAGAAATTGTTTTAAGTTGGAAATATTCGAGAGAACAAGATTGAGAGAGACTATAAGTCTAGTATTCAGCTTAACTCATCTAGTTCTCAAGAGATCAAGTCATTAACCTCATAAGAATCATGATAACCCCCCCCCCTTTTCCTCGGTTTTAATACCAAACCACGTATACCCCTGAGTGTGGTTGACTTGGGAATGATATGATAACTTGTGTTGTGCATTAACATGTTTACTTCGTGTTATTCCAAATTGTAACTTGGTTGTAGGATTTTTCGCTGCTGCATGTTACTTTTGTGGTAACACTAGAGTGTCGAAAGAGTTTGATGTGCGGGCGAAGATACAAAAATCGATAGGTAAAGTTAATGTTATTTTGTAAAATTAAGTTACCTTTAACATAACCAGAGAAAACATACTCCAATATCACACGACATAAATATAAATTATGTTATCGCAACAAGACTTTAAATATAACTACCTACCAAATCCATAATTATTTTTTCTTTTTGAGTGTGAGAATATGGGTTAAATAGGAAAGACAGTTTTCAGCTTCACCAATTGTTATTATACCCTCAAATGAGTTATACACTTTTATAATCGATTATATAAAGAAAGGGGTAAACTGAAAAGTAGGGGGTACTAAGTACACCACCAACTTTTTTGTTCGTGAATTATATGAAAAATTCCTTGGACGATTTAAAATATCAATATCCAAGGATAAACTATAATGATCCCTTTCAAGATCCGAATTCCAATAAGAATAAGTTATTTTTTCTATTTTCCAAGAACCAAAGTCTACAAGGTTGATTATCAAATCACTTATTTTTATTTTCATTTATAAAAAACATGATTATAATGAGTAAGTAAAAAGTAAAGCAGGACACAAAGAATTTTGTTAATGAGGAAAACTAAAAACCCCATGTTCTCATCTAGTTTGAAAGCCACATTGTATTAAGCCGCTATAAACACTAGCCCACTATCAGGCTTCACACTAGAATGTAGTTGATAATGAGTTAACCCTTCGAGCAATCCATTTACAGTCGTTCTTCTTACATATCTTGGATTTCCCTGTGTACTTGATTCCCCTAGCCGACGTCCGTTACAGGCCTAGGAGTTTCTCAATATATAGTCCTTCGTGAAAACTAGTGATATCTTGCATCCAACAGGACACCTATTTGAATTCCCTTTTAAATATGATTTAAGGTTTTGGAAATCTTTTGTTTGCTTTGAAGAACTACCAGGAGAAAGGTAGATATTAAAACAAACTTGTAAAACTAAGGTTTATGCTCTTCAAGAATATAGAGATACCTAATTGGTTATATAACAAGATCAACTATAAAAAAACTCTAAAGATATCTTGTAAAACTTCTTAAACTTTTCGTGATATGCCTTATATGAAATTTTCTTTGTAATCTAGATTTCGACCAACCAGTGTTGACATATGATTTTAGATTAAGTCTATCAAATATAGGATCTAAGATCAGTATTCCTTGAAAGGCAAAGATTATTATAGTAGACAAAGATTATTATATAATCACCTAGATGTAGGTTTCGTAACTACCAAGGAAGTAGGTAGTTTACATGTGCTTTACGATCCCCAAGTAAAGTATTCAAAGTCCCACTCTTATTCGTGAAGAATAAAAGTAGCGGAAAACAACCTTATGCAACACACACTCAATTTTCCAACATATGGTTTATGTAGCTACATGAATTATCTTTATATTGTGAATGAGAAAGGCCAGATTGCTCGCATTCGAAGTAAATTCTTGCACCAGTTTTCATGTTCACAAATTACTTTGATCCCAGAAAATCTCAAAGTTTTCTAGAAAAAGCTCTTTCCTTGGATACAAAACAAGTTTATTTCCTTAGTTATAACTTTTCCATATATTAAGAGTTTTTCCTAAGTGGTACAATATTAGCTTAGATAATTAAAATTATCAGCATAAATTGTATTTACTTAAGTTGTAATTATAACTTAATAAAATAAGATTAATTACAACTTGGATTAGGAAGGGAAAAAATCATCGCATGGTTTAGAAACTAGCCAAATATGGCAATACATTGTATGCGGAAGAGTGGCCGCCTTGCCTAGGAAAGGAAACATCAAAAATTTGACTAAAATAGACTTCAGCCACTTTTTTGAGGAACCGTGGTTTTTGTGTTCGCGAACTGTGACAAACATAAAAGTTTAGAAACCCTTCTCTCTCCTAAAAATGAAATCAACTTTTAGCGATTTTTTCAGCTTTAGTATTTCACTCATAACTTCTTCGTTATACATCAGAATTGCGTGATTCTTGGTTCATTGAATTCATTTTTTAATTCTTTACAATATAGAGACATTTTTAAAGTCGATTATCATTATAAGTAAAATCTTAGGCTCAAGTATCCTCGGGTGTATACACAAGTGTATACTTATTGTCATTGATATTTTTCTAAAGAATCGGTACTTTATTTTAACATATATAAAGGTAGAATAAACAAGAGTCCAAAAGAAATCAGTCTTCATATACCTTTGTTGATCAAGTTATCGCTGATGTCTTTGTGTAATCTTCATTTTCAAACTTCAAGGGTATTCGGTGAATTTCGAGTCTCAACTACCTAATCTAATCCTAGTTTGAAACTCACTTTAGTAGATAATACGGTTTGGTCAACTAACATTGACAACAAGCTTGGCATATCAACACTTGTAGGTTCAACCAGGCAATACTATAACATAAACTGGAAGAAGGAAAAATATAGATTCACTAATGTTAGAGCATTGCTCGGTCGAACTCACAAGTATTTCTATATCATGCTTGTTGTCAAATTTAGTTGATCAAAACTATATCTTGATTTCTAGTCTACAATTAGTTAAGTCTCGGATTAGGATAAAAGTGTGTAGTTGAGAACCGGACATTACTGCGTTCTACCGTTTGAAGTCGAAGATCAACCGAAGATTTTGTAGGACTTCTTCAACAAAAGGTAAGTGAAGACTGAACCACTTATTTCTCAATTTATATTCATATTTCTATCTATGAGACGTTGTCGCATGACTAATTAGACTATTGCAAGTATATCAAGAATTTCGTGTCAAGTTTATCTTGGTAATTAGTTCTCGAAATATATATGACTAAGCTTAATGAACATTTGTTCATACTTTATGAATTTCGTTTAAGAGTAATTTATTGTTCATAATCAAAATCGTGATTCAAGATTATCATTCGAAAATAGCCTAGAACAATGATATGCGTCATTGATGTTATTTGGGAATGTTTCGAATTGATTTGGAGAGAAATATAGAACTATTGTAAATCTGGATACAGGACAGTCTGCATACCAGTTCACATATTGGTAAAAACTGTTATAGGTCCGGAGTCGTAGTACATGTACCCAGTACACGTACCGGCGTAGATATATGTCGAGTGTGACTTAGTGGTACGCATACCCGGTATCCATACCACAAAAGGTTTGTGAACTCGTGAACCTGGATTGGTACGCATACCTAATATGCATAAGGAAAAAGAAATGTTGGTTTTGAAACCGGTGTGGTATCCATACCCGTTACGCAAACTGGAAAAGTTCTGTATGATCCGAAAATTATTTTTATCTTAAGGGTACACATACTCGGTACATGTACCATGACAAAAATGGTAACGAACAAGGTAGATTACATGTACCTGATACACATACTTGCTCTGTCGAATATTTTGAGATGCACATAAAATTATATATGGGAGATAATTAGCATATGAATAAATCTCTAAAAACACTATATAGACGTGATTTTTCACATTATAACCTATGGTTGTGACTCAAGCTTAAAAGTCTTAAGTGTTGATGAAAATGATTAAGCTTATGGGGATAGCTAAGGGTACCTGCTTTCCTACGGTTGGTAATAATCTGTGATTTACAAAGAATAGATGAATATGCTACTTTTATGATTGTTTAGTAACGAAGAAGGATTCCCTGATCATATTTCTCTCCATTGCTTGCAACTTAATTATTTTTAATTGCTTTGATTTTACTTTGAATCTAAAACAAAATCCCCCATTGTGACATTTTTGACAACTAAAACTCCCTTCTCTTCGTGGGAATGAATCTTATTTGCTACTATATTATTCATTAGTAAAGTAGAATATAAGTGAATTAATTTGTGCACCTACGACACGCATCATCAACCATAAACGATCATACCTCCACCGGAAAGTTATGTTTAAGAGAATTTCCAACATCGCTCACAGATACGACGTTCACCTGGTACAATAACCTTAAAACGAGAAGGGTAGACTTACGGGCGACTATGTCCGTGCTTTTCCTTAGGAAGTTATATTCATCCAAGAGGAAGATTACATCGATAGACTTAAGAAGATGCAACCAGCGGGTAGGAGAAGAGATAGGAAAGTACATCACTCGATTCCTCCATTTCACGCTGGATTGTCATGAGGATATCAAGGAAGAAGCACTAGTGGAGATCTGCATACGCGGGATGACACCCGCTTTCAAGAGAAATTTAGTTAACTTCAGATTCCAAACCTTCGTTGCGCCCAAACATCAATCAGAGTGGGTGGAACGCGCCTGCACTCCGATTGACCAGTGGAAACCAAGGAGGCACCAGAATACCAAGGTGAGATTTTGACCATCCTCCTCCTTTTCCATGCAGTCGGGAACAAATTGTTGGACTACTAGAATAATGGATAACAAACAAATAAATCGAGTTACCGTCGACATTGGTGGAAATCAACAAGATGGACAAAAACACCGCCACTATCATCGACGACTAAGCCACCCAACATTGGAATGTTTCTCCATCAGGAATATCCTCAATCGAAAGCACACAGCCGGAGAATCGAAATAACGAACCAAGCGATTAAGTACGATCCCCTTCCCCGACATTAAACTGCGAGAAGCCACGGTACAAGCGGAAGAAGCAAGGAAGGAAATCCTAGTTATTAATAGCACGGTAGGTTCTCGTGTATCTAGTTTACAAAAAGAGGGGCATGTCAACACATAATAAGAACAAGTTTCCTTTCTCGTTCAAAAAGGTCTCTTACTTATAAAGCTACAGGTTGCTCCGTGCATCTCGTCGGCTATACAAAAAATACAAAGCTACAGGTTTCTTCGCGCATCTGGTCGACTATACAAAAAATACAAAGCTACATGTTGCTTCACGCATCTAGTCGGCTGTAAAAAAAACAAGGCTACGGGTTGCTCTGCGTATCCGGTCGGCTAGCAATACAAATCTACAAAAGGCTATGGGTTTCTCTATGCATCAGTTCGGCTAACAATACAAATCTACAAAAGGCTACGGATTCCTCTGCGCATCTGGTCGGCTGACATACAAATCTACAAATGGCTACGAGTTTCTCTGAGCATTTGGTCGGCTAACGATACAAATCTACAAAAAGCTACGAGTTGCTCTGCACATTCGGTCGGCCAACAATACAATTCTATAAAAGATTACGGGTTGCTCTGCGCATCCGGTCTACAAAAGGCTACGGGTTGCTCTGCGCGTCCTGTCGGCTGACATGCAATTTTACAAAAGGATACGAGTTGCTCTGCGCATCCGGCCGGCTGAACTGCAAATTTACAAAAGTTGCTCCGCGCATCCGATCAGTTATCAAACCACGCGTTACATACATTGGAAAAAAAAATAGGGGGAACGCGTTTTGTCTACCTAGAATCACCCTCACCCCGTGTAAGCGCCTTTTATCAGGCTTGAACAAGAAAAAGAAAAAAAAGGAAGAGCGTGTTTTGCCTACCTCAAATCGCCCTTACTCCGC
>NC_039364.1:168810204-168820299 GCF_003573695.1 Papaver somniferum | reverse complement strand
AAAAAGCATGTTTCACCTGCCTTGCAAAAAAAAGGGATGGGGTGGGGTGGGGGAGGGGAAAGCGCGTTCGACCTACCTCAAAAAAAGGATAACGTGTTTCTTCTAACCTATAATAATAATAATAATAATAACATGCGTTCTAGGAGGTCCCAGGTTCGAGCCCCCAATGGCGTAATATTGCAGGACTTAACATGGAAGGTAGAGTAAGCTTGCTCCCCTTATGACACAATATCAGTTCCCCCATCCGCTTCGGCTCCTTTGGCTAGGTTACCCATGAGGCTCGCTGGTAGGCTAGCACAACAACCTGTTTAATTAATGTAGTAGTACGTTGTTGGAGCTTAGCTTGTTAGGCTTCCAACTAGTTAATGTAATACTCTATATCTAATAGTTTGTAGTTTAAAAAAATAAAATAATAATAATAATAAAGAAATGTGTAAATAATAATAATAATAATAAAAATAATAATAATAATAATAATAATAATAAAGTGAAAAACTGCGACTTTCTTGATCTGGCGATTTTCTGGGCGATTTTCTTCTGGCGACTGAAAACCGGAATTTGTCCCCAAAATTGTTGGCAATTTGATTTCTTCTTCATACTGTTTCTTTCACCCTTCCTGTGTTATTGTTTACTGCATTTATAGATGCGATTTTGGGCTTGTAATCTTCCATATCGGAGAGACCTAACTTTCAGTTACGTTTTTCTGTCGTTTGAATAACCATGCCTAGAACCAGATCATCAAATTCTCGTACCAATCCATTGCCTGATGACGATGACGATGCAGATACTCAACCAGATTCTCTACCGTCATCTCAATTTTCAATCGGATCATCTTCACATAAAGGCAAAATCTCTTGCCCTTTTAGAAATTTTGACGGTTGCCATGGAGGTGTTGGAGGAAGAGGATACGCTAAAAGTGAAATATACCGCCACTTGACTGATGCCCATTTTCCTTCTGAGAGTGCCAAGAATACTTGCAGAGATAGAATTCGCAACAACCCTGCTTGTTTTGCTGCTTGGGAGAAAAGTTTGAATGAGATGCAAGCATGGCTTTGCATTAAGTGCATGCACACACACTCATGGAGAAAATCTTGCCAGAACCATCTTCCCAGAGAAATTATTGCAGGTCCATATAATGGTTCTGGGGTTGATTTCCTAATTCATGGCATTGACAGAATACAACCAACTACTGTTTCCTCATCCAGCACACCCTTAACCACCATACCTTCGGCCACTGTTGCGAACCCTGTTGTCCTTACGGTTGAAATGCTCAACATTGTTTTTCAATCAAAGATCACAACTGTGGTGAGTATTCCGCCGCAATGTCGTTTAAACTTCTCTAGAACCCTTAAAACTGCTTTGGACGGTGTGATTTCTAATCCTAAAAGCATGGATGCTTGGCTCCAATTACTTCTTCTCCCAACCTGTACCTTGAACCTTTACATGCCCAAATGTTCAAAGGAAGCACGATCTGGCACGAGACGGAAATTGCAGACTGCTGCAATTAACCAGGCGCTGAACAAATAGAAAGAGCCTAATGGCTATATTACCTTGATTGAGACAGTGCTTGAACTCTCTGGGCAAAACAAGCAGCGCAGACGATCTGGAAGCAACAAAAAGAAGAAAAAGAGCTCTAATATTGCTGCCTGCAGGAAAAAGATCAGCTATGTCCATTACACAGCTGCCATTATGGTGTTATCCTCAGATGGTATTGCTCCATATACCCCTGATACGTTATATCAGCTTCAGCAAAAACACCCAGATGGCCCCTCTTCACATATCCCTGGTGAAGACATCACTGCACCGCCTCTTTCAGTTGATGCGAAAGCTGTTCAAGCAGCAATCAAATGTTTCCCCAAGGGCACTGCATGCGGTAGAGATGGTTTGAGAGCTCATCATCTTATCGATGCCTTGAGTGGCAATGCTGCCGCGGTCGCTGATGAGATTTTACAATCCATTGCTGGCGTAGTTAACTTGTGGCTCTCTGGTGCTTGTCCACCCATTCTTGGTGAATATGTTGCCAGCGCGCCTCTAACCCCTCTACTCAAACCAGATGGAGGTGTTAGACCCATCACAGTCGGTACAATATGGAGGAGATTATGCTCCAAACTCGCGGCCACTTCGGTTTGCAAGAACATCCTTCCTTATTTTGGAACATTTGAGTATGGGGTTGGTGTTCCATGTGGTGGTGAGGCCATCTTACACGCTGCAAACAGACTTCTTGAACTAAAAGGTATCTGTAATTCAATTACAATGATGTTGGTTGACTTTTCCAATGCCTTCAATCTTGTAGACATATCTACATTGATTCGGGAAGTACGTGCACATTGCCCTAGCATCGCCAAATGGGTAGAGTTTTGTTATTCTAAACCTGCCAGGTTATACTATAGTGATACTACTCTATCATCTGCCAAAGGAGTTCAACAAGGCGACCCTTTAGGTCCGCTCTTATTTGCCTTAGCACTGCAACCCCTTGCTCTTCATATTGCTACACAATGCAATTTGCACATGCAGGCATGGTACCTCGACGATGGCACTATCATAGGGGATACCCTTGAGGTCGCGAAAGCACTAAACATCATACAGACTGAGGGACCAAAGAGAGGCATATATCTCAATATCACCAAGACTGAACTATTCTGGCATACTGTCGACCCAAGGCGTGATGAATTGGGAGTCTTCCCTACTACCATCTGCAAACCTGCATCAGGTGTAAAGCTCCTAGGATGCCCGGTGAGTTTAAACACAAATTTTTGCAGTGATTTTTTCACCAGCAGGGTCGACAAAACCATTGCATTAATGCACAAGATCCAGAAGTTGCACGATCCGCAGTGTGAACTGTTGCTTCTCCGCAATTGTGATGGCATATCAAAACTCTACTTCACTCTCAGGACAACAAACCCTCAGGCTTTGCAAGCTTCCACTGCTCACTTTGAGGCTTTGACAAGCATCTTCTCGATTATCTGAGGAACATCATAGTAGGAGACGGTGCTGGTTTTGGAATAGTACAACAACGGCTTGCAACCCTTCCTATTAAAGATGGTGGGTTGGAAGTTTATACTATGAAAGATACCAGTATGTACTGTTACCTTGCGTCATATGCGCAAACTAAACACTTGCAGGAATCCATCTTGCCGCCTACAGCTTCAGGTGAGCAATGCCTCAGTTATAATCACGCCATCCAGCAATTTACACGAGTATGTGGTTTATCTGAATCCGAGTTTAACATCAAAACTACTGCCCCTCATTTCATGAAGTCATTGGCAGTAATCTATTTTGGTGTTGTCAAAGATTCTATGCTATCCAGCCTCCCCTTCAACGAGCGTGAATCGATCATCTGGCAGTGTAACAAAATTGAACATGCCATGGATTTTTTAAAGGCAGTCCCTATTACGGGAATCAACTAGTCTGTCAGACCTAGGCAATTTCACTCTATCCTACAGTATCGTTTGGCTATACCCATGTTCGCTGCTGATAGTGTTTGCTCTAGCTGTTCTAAGACGATGGATATTTACGGAGACCATGCGGTGCATTGTGCAAAGGACGTGGGCAATAAATACAGGCATGATATGGTTAGGGATTTGATATCTGAAGTGTGTTACAAAGCTGATATTCTTGCCCAGAAAGAGGTTTCTTTGGGGTTTCTCTCTAACAATGACAATGGTCTTAAGCCATCAGACATCCTAGTACACAGTTGGGAGGATGGGAAGGATGTATGCTTCGACGTAATAGGAGTCTCACCCTTCACTACAGCATGTACTCGATTGTTCACCCCTGGACAAGCCATTGCAGCCGCCATCACATGCAAAAACAATAAATACCTCGACAAGTGTATTAGTAATGGTAGCGGCTTCGTTATCTTGGCATTCACTACTTTGGGAGAGTTGAGTGGTGACTTTATTGCTTTTCTAAAGAGTTTGAGTAACCGCCTTGCTAGTCATGATGCGAACTACAAAGTTGGCAGGTTACTCTTCCATAAGATAGGTATCATTATTCAGCGAGGAGTTAGAGCCCAGATTGTCGCTAGGCTGCCAACTAATCACTTGTAAAAGACTCTGTTATTTGTTTTGCAATAAAATGCCCCCTGGTGGCACTATTTATTAATAATAATAATAAGAAGAATAATAATAAGAACGGGTACCTAGCTCAGCTGGTCATCCCCGTTCCCCAAAGTTTCATGCATTTCAGGAGGTCCCAGGTTCGAGCCCCGAATGGTGTAATATTGCAGAAATTAACATGGAAGGTAGAGTTAGTTTGCCCCCTTGTGACACAATCTCAGCCCTCCCCCCATCCGCTTCAGCTCCTTTGGCTAGGTTACCAATGAGGCTCGCTGGTAGGCTAGCACAACAACATGTTCAATTAATATAGTAGTATGTCGTTGGAGCTTAGCTTGTTAGGCTTCCAACTAGTTTCACGTAATAATCGTTATCCAATAATATAATAATAATAATAATAAAAAGTTATTATTATAAATAATAACTTTCTAGTTGAATTTAGGGTAAATTCACCAAATTTTTCTTCTTCTCTGTGAATTTAGGGTTTGTAGATTCAGTATCTTCGGTGTTGTATTTTGAATTTAGGGTTTTCTATTGGTTTTTCTTTCTTCTGCTTCATAACTCCGTGCAGAGTTCATAAACCCGTGAGAGTTTTTGTCGATTGATGCTGGATGTTGTTCTGGGGTTTTGAGGATTCACACCACCAATTGGTTTTCTGTAAGTGATTTCGTTGCTCTGTATAAGGATTCGGTATAGCATATTTGTGCAAAGGTTTTGTATTTCGATTTAGGGGTTTTGAGATTTGGTTTCTTGTGTGAGTAATTGATGTTCCAGTATTATGGATGTTTGAATTTGAAGTTCAGGGTTAACAATTTTAGTAATTGTTTTGATTTTGTGCTTTGTGATTGATTCATCATATTTAGAGGGTGTAGAAACTCCAATTGATCTCGTCTTTGAGAGTGGTTGTTTTTCAGGTTGTTTCTTTGAGCAATCAGTGTTTTGGGGTTCCCTGTACAAAATTGAAGGCTTTGTTGTTGTAGCAGGGTTATTGTTTGTTGTATTTGGATTCTGCAATGGGGTTATTGTTTGGTGTTGATGAATCCGGGGTTAATTGTTTCTGTGTGTGTGACTAGTAGCAGCAGGAGGTATTTTTAAGAGTTGCGTGTGTGTAGAAGCAGTAATAGGGGGTTTTTGTTCATCATAGAGGAGTATAATGCTCTGAGTTTGAAGTTTGTTTGAAGTCTCCTGGCTGTTTAATTAGTGTTTCAATGAATGGTCTTTTAAGGTTTCAATTGGGATTTTTACCTAATTTGAACTCTTAACTTCCCATTCCTTGAGTCCTAATTGTCTTCTGGTTCTCTCTTTGGGTTGGATTTTCGAATTAATTTGATATTCTCGCAATCTTGTTGAGTTTCAGAGGTAGTGTTTGCCGTTTCTGTTGTTTATTTTCTCTGTATTATTATGCCAAGAGTTACTAGGTCTAGGTATAGTCAGACACAATGCTTACGTTCCATCCCTCAAGGTTGTGTTAATCAAACTGCAGATGAGTCTCATCTGTGCAGCATTGATGCATCTGTAGATTCACTTTCGGGATCGTCTTCATCGTCTCAGTTGGCATCCACATCATCATATCCTCCCTCACCCCCATCTCAACTCCCATCAGCATCAACCTTGCAGGGTGGTAAGGTTCCTTGCCTATTCAAGGGGTATGATGGATGTGGAGGTGGAGTATGTGGAAGGGGTTATGCTAAGAGTGTCGTCTATCGCCATATATCAGATCAGCATTTCCCCACAGAGAAGGATAAAGAAACCTGCAGAGCATGTATACAGACTAATCCTGATTGATTTGCTGCTTGGGAAAAGGTCTTACTTGACATGCAGATGTGGCTGTGCTTTAAATGTCTTCACATCCATGCATGGAAAAAGGCGTGTACTTCAAAATTACATAAGGCTGATGTTATTGCAGGTCCTTTTAACGGACATGGTGATGAGTTCCTGATTCACGGTGTATTGAAGCCACAGGCTGGTGGTGTGTCTGATAATGCAGTGGAATCTGGTAGTTCTTATGACAGTTCTGGTTTGAATGATGCAGTAGTTGGCTTGTCTTTGGACATGCTTCATACTGTTTTTCAGAGAAGAATTACCATCATTGTAAGTATACCCCCTCCCTGTAGACTACAGTTTTCTCGAGTCCTAAAATCAGTCTTGGATAAAGTGATTGCAAAACCTGGAGATTTACAAGCATGGCTTCAACTGTTGTTGTTATCCACTTGCACGCTAAAACTGTTTGTACCCAATTGTTCTAGTGAGGAGAGGTCTGGCACACGTAAGAAACTGCAAATTGCTGCAATCAATCAGTCCTTGAATGTATGGAGAGAGCCAAATGGATGTGCAACCTTGGTTCACAACTTGCAGGGTCAGTCCAAGCCATCTGCAGCCATCCGCAAAACATCCAAGAAGACGAAAAAGGTCAGTGCCAATATTGCAGCTTGTAAGAAAAGATTAGCTTTGGACAGTACACGGCTGCTATCCGTGTGCTTTCTTCTGATGGCTTAGCACCTGCCACCCCTGAAACCTTACAGGACTTGAGGCTAAAACACCCCCCCTGCGCCACCTCCATTTATTTCTGCACATGATAATTCTATTCCTACTTTGGTTGTTGATGCAGTTGTTGTACTCTCAGCTATTAAGAGCTTCCCCAGAGGCACCTCATGTGGGAGGGATGGCCTTAGGGCGCAGCATCTTCTAGATGCATTCAGTGGTACCGCGATTGCAATCTCAGATGAGCTACTGCATTCAATCGTAGGTGTAGTCTACTTGTGGTAAAGTGGTAAGTGCCCTCCATCTCTTGGTGAATTTATTGCCAGTGCTCCATTAACACCATTACTCAATCCAGGAGGAGGTGTGCGTCCAATTGCAGTTGGAACTATTTGGAGACGACTATTTTCTAAAATTTCCGCAACATCAGCCTATAAGCAGTTAGCTTCGTATCTTGGGGACTTCCAGTTCGGTGTAAGAACTCCTTGCGGTGGCGAAGGCATTCTGCACGTTGCCAACAGACTACTGGAGTTAAAAGGACATTGTGCAACTCAGACTATGTTGTTAATTGACTTCATAAATGCTTTCAATCTTGTCGACATGTCAGTTATGCTTAAAGAAGTCAATTTTCATTGTCCTAACATCTATAAATGAGTTGATTTTTGTTACTCACACCCTGCCAGACTTTACTACAATGAGAATACACTTTCTTCTGCGAAAGGGGTACAACAGGGAGACCCTCTCAGTCCCCTGCTTTTTGCACTAACGTTACACCCACTTGCCATCAAGATTGCAACTAGTTGTGCATTGGATTTTCACGCCTGGTACCTCGATGACGGCACTATCAGAGGCGATACTCTGGAAGTAGCAAAGGCTTTGACAATATCCAAAGAGAGGGACCTGAGAGAGGCTTGGTTGTGAACATTAACAAAACTGAGATCTTTTGTCCTTCGCCTGATCCCAGAAGCAACATGGTAGGTGTTTTCCCTTCAACAATTAGCAGGCTTGTGCTTGGAGTGAAATTGCTGGGAGGGCCGGTCAGCCAGGATCAACTATATTGTAACAATATGGTGGTTAGTAGGGTTGAGAAGACAGTTCACCTGATGAGCAAAGTACGGAAGCTGAATGACTCACAATGTGAGTTATTATTATTATGCAACTGCATTGGTGTTTCCAAGCTCTACTTCACGCTGCGTACTACTAACCCTATGGCCATCCAATCTGTGACCTCTCTTTATGATCAACACTTAATCCGTTACTTACGTCAGTTGGTTGTGGGAGATGGCGCCGGCTTTGGTCCTGTGCAGCAACGATTGGCCACCTTATCTATCAAGTCCGGCGGTTTTGGTGTTTACACTATGAAAGATACTGGAAAGTATTGTTATCTTGCCTTTTACGCACAAACTCTGCCCTTACAACATAATATTTTAAAGCTTGATTCTCCTTCAGAACTGAGCACTTGTTATGAATATGCTTTGCAGACATTTACACAGGCTTTTGGTACTACAGTTTCCAACTTCGATATCAGAGACGCTTCCCCCCAGTTTATGAAGACCTGGGCAGCAAAATACTTTGATTTCGTCAAGGAAACCTTACCCTCAAGCTTTCCCTTGAATGAAAGAGAAGTTATCTTATGGCAACACAACAGAGAGAAGCATGCTATGGACTTCTTAAAAGCCATTCCTATCGCCGGTTTAAATCAAACTGTTGGGACGAGACAATTTAGCGTCGTACTTCAATACCGTTTAGGCATACCCTTCTTTGAATCTGAGAGCTCATGTTCTGTCTGCAGACGGCCAATGGACCAATATGGTGATCACGCAATACATTGTGCAAGTGAAGTGGGTATCAAATTTAGGCATGATATGGTTAGGGATGGTTTTGCTGACATATGCTATAAAGGTGGAGTTTCCGCAAGGAAAGAAGTTTCTTTGGGCTTCCTAACCAACAGTTCCAAATCTGCGAAACCAGCAGACGTTTTGGTTTATAATTGGATAGATGGAAAGATGTTTGCTTCGACGTCACAAGGGTCTCTCCATTTACAAGTGTTAGAACTCGCTCTTTCACTCCCGGCCATGCCATTTCTGCTGTTGTATCACGCAAGTTGCATAAATATCAAGAATTGTGCGCAAGGCATGGTTATGGCTTCCAGGTTTTAGCCTTTACTTCCTTGGGTGAACTAAGTGAAGACACTGTCAGTTTTCTAAAACGTTTAAGGAATTGTTTTGTTAGAAATGACGCCAATTATAAAATTGGTAATTCACTTTTTCATAGAATAGGTATTATTATTATTCAAAAAGATGTCGGTACCCAGTTTGTTGCTAGGCTACCCACCATTTCTTGTAACATTGATCTTCCCGGCTGGTGCATTTATTTATTACTCTAAAATTAGAGGTTCTCTATTTCATAGATTAGGAATTCTTATTCAGAAGGGGATAGGTGCTCAGCTTGTTGCGAGACTATCTACACCCCCCACTGATGATGTAAGTTGAACATTTTTTTGTTTGCCAATAAATGCCCATGGTGGTATCGTTTTACAAAAAAATAATAATAATAATAATAATAAAGATAATAAAAGCCCTCCATGTGTGTTGGTTCTCAGCTTGTAGCTAGGTTACCAACACCTTCCATGTAATATTACTATTTTTCCTATTTTCAATAAAAGCCCTCAGAGGCACGTTTCATCAAGATAATAATAATAATAATAATAATAATAATAGTTTCAGTTAAATTAAAATTAATTTAAATCATACAAAACCTTGATTGGTAGCTTAGCAACAAGCTGGGCACCAACCCCCTTTTGAATAGCAACGCCTAATCTATAAAAATAGCATAGATATATATATAATATACCTAATCAAATGCAAGGGGTGAGACTTGAACCCCGAGTCTATAGTGTGGGAACCCAGAATAATACCACCACACTATTTCTCTAAGTTTATCCATGAGTCTCGCTGGTAGGCTAGCACAGCAACCTGTTAAATCAATGTAGTAGTATGTCGTTGGAGCTTAGCTTGTTAGGCTTCCAACTAGTTTCATATAATAATCGTTATCCAATAATATAATAATATTTTAATATTAAAATAATAATAATAATATGTATATAGCGCGTTCCTGCCTACCTAAAAAGAAGAGTGTATTCTGCCATACACTCAGTCAGCTTCGCTCGGCCAATAAGCTAACTTACTACGGCCGAGTGTAGCACAAACGCGCCGACAAGCTATCAAAGTTCACAAAACTCCAAAAGTCGAACAAATGAAAAACATATATATGTATAAATTCCTAGAATAAAATTACGGCAAAGGAAGGGCGATGAAGTGCACCGTACATATAAGAAAAAATGACCTTGCAACAAGAATACAATGGAAGTACAAATGCGTCTTTTACAATAGAAAATTTACATAAATTGACAAACCCACACACGCCAATAACAATCCGAAGTCACCACAACAACAACAAATAGAACTCCCCCCCCCCAAGTAGCACTCATGGGTCCGATAAGGTACCCCCAACCCATCCAACACGGAATATGTGATTGAGAACTCGCAATAGCAAAGGCCTG
>NC_039364.1:168784148-168810128 GCF_003573695.1 Papaver somniferum | reverse complement strand
AAAAAAAAAAAAAAAAAAAAAGCGGACAAAAGAACGAGCAAATAAACAGCGCAAGTAGCTAACTTTACAAGCATGGATATACTATAAAAAACGCCCAAATAAACGGCGATATAAAAGAAGGTGCAGCAGAATACCAAAATAAAAACAACATAACCAACAAAACATCCACAATATCAAACACACCACGATGTCATAAAAAAAAAAGAGGAGGAAGAAAATAGAGTAATGAAACGAAAACAAGTCAAGCATACTGGAATGCAACCCATGAAAAGACGAGGGTACCCAAATACACCACAATCTTTAATTTATCCACCTATAAGTCCTCTTTCTATGGACAAAGTCGAGAAAATACTACAAATCGGTATTCACACTTTGTGTGACTGTGTATAGATACGAGATCGAGACAATACGACTACCAATGTGTGATTATTTGATAATAGGTTCGGACTTAACCAAACTCTATAGGATCACTATCAAGTAAAGCGGAATTAACGTTTGTGTATTTTACTTCTAATTATAATAAACAATTATAATTGCGGAAATAGAAAAGTAAAAGACACAGTAAGATTTTGTTAATGAGGAAACCGCAAATGTAGAAAAACCTCGGGACCTAGTCGAGAATTGAACACTCTCATAATTAAGCCGCTATACAAAATCTAAACCGACTTTGTATAGTTGAGACCAAGCAACTATCCCTAGTTCACTTAGTTTCCTCAGTATCCTTACGCTTCCGACTTCGATGAGTGCACGCACTGGAACAATTCCTTTGGATGATGAGGTGTCAAACTCACAAAAGATATATTCCTTACTCATCGTAGACTAACAAGTAGCACAAGGATAAGCAGGTTCGTTCCTAAGGGAGTTGAGCTAAAGTTGTCGATTTAATTTCTGAAAATATGAATAATGTAAAAACTACAAAACAAATATGAATGTGAACAATGAGGATGAGAATGATTAGGGGTATGTCTCCACTAGTGAACACGAATCTTCTTCAAAATACGTTTATTAACAATCCTAGACAAGTTATAAGTTCAACAAGTCCATTAAACTCCAAAGTCACTTCGTAGAATAAGTTCTCTACTCGTGTTTAGTCAATCAAGCCACTTTGAATAATCTCTCTGTTGATGACGGTTTTTATCTTAGGGTTAAACTCGTGAAATCTTGCATCTGATGTGACGTCACTCTGCAAGGAAACAGAGCCACGCGTTCTAACCTCTCCACTGGAAAATTTATTGAGCCGCTCAATAAACTTACATGAAATTTATCCAGACTGGCGAATCCCATATGTTCTGTAAATTTCAGAGCCTCGTGCATATTCACTTAATATAAGTTCCCCTGGATGTTTCTATGCTATGTTCTCCGGCTGAACTCTTAATGTTGATATGGCATGACGATTTGTGTTCACTCGCAGCAGAGTAGCATGAATCTCCAAGTATCAGTAATAAGATCTTTGCATAAGGTATTGAATCAGAAAAGCATGCTGCTTTCTAGCAACAAACTTAAAAGAGCTCTGTGTCGACACATATAATTCAGTAAACCTAACTAACTTGCAGAAGTTAGGGTTTCGCGCCTCGCGCAATATACTAGACCTTGCTTGTCAAAATTAATTAAATCCGCCACAACGCGGTGGAAGTGTGGCCACGCCCTAGATTGTCGGCCCCACTTCCCATCGACCAATCAGGTCGCCCTAAATGCGCCACGCGTATTCCGAACAAGGACATGCCCTAACTTGCTGGCCCCACTTCCCATTGACCAGTCAGGTCGCCCTAAAGGAGCCACACTCTCACCAGAAGTGTGGTCGAGCCTTATGTTTGGCCGTCCCCCTTTTGTGGCCAATCACGTTACTCTAAACTTGCCACCATTCATTAAATGCCAAACGCACCCTACTGCGGCAACTTCGCAACATGCCAACTTCATGGACATACCACTTCGTGGCAACCTACCATAAATAGCCACCCACGACAATTCCTACTCCTGTGGCCGTTTCCACACTATGCCCTTGCCATGGTTCCATTGGCATAGCCATGGCGCCAATTGCACAAAAGTCGCGCCATGCCGCAACCGCATGCCACATGCACCAATTAGGGTTTCGACAAACCCTAATTTGAGCAAATTGCTACCAAAGCCAAATAACGTTCCTAGAGCAATGGGATTGGCGTGGAAACATGTCCAATGTTGCCACGCCACATGTGGGTCCGACTCCACGGCACCTTGGCCATGCCAAACCCTAATTCTTCCACGAAGAATTCTTCCATGGCGCCTTGGCCACGCCAAACCCTAATTATCCCACGGGGAATTCTTCCATGGCGCCTTGGCCACGCCAAGCCCTAATTCTCCCACGGGGAATTCTTCCATGGCGCCTTGGCCATGCAAGCCCTAATTCTCCCACGGGAATTCTTCCAACGGCGCCAAGACTTGGCCACGAAAAATCCTTCCAACGGCGCCAAGACTCGGCCACGCCCAAATCCTTCCATGGCGCCAAGACTTGGCCACGCCAAAACCTTCCACGACGCCAAACCTGTAGTGATCTACACTACAAATTAGCGCAGAAACAATTCGGAATCTCTAAGGATAAAAATTAGATTGGGGAGAACAGAAAATTGAGAGAGGAAAAGCAATTTTAGTTGTTTATTTTCTTCATACCCAGAAAGGTATCCAAAGTTCAGACTTATACCAATACACACAAGGAAGGCGTGCAAGGCACGTGTATTTGGCACGGACTAAACTTAACGGCTAACGAAATTATAAAACAACATTAATTGATAACTAACAAGGGTGCCTAAATCTACAGGGGTTCCCCTAGCTAGATGGAATGAAGAATTCATGAAAAATTCCTCTCCTTCAAAAGATTCTTGTCCCTAAGAATCAGTTTTGGGAACTGCAGCACCATAGAGTTTGTATCTTCCCAGGTAGCCTCATCAATAGTAAAACCCTCCCACTGAACAAGCACTTGGGGGATATTCTGACTGTTCTTCTTCACCACTCTAGTAATTAGAACCTGCGACCTCATTTTAAGCTCTCCTTCCTTAGTTGTGGCTGGTAGGTTGGTTTGTGGCATAACTCCAACACCCAACCTAGGCTTAAGCTGTGACACATGAAAAGTGGGGTGTATTTTTGACCCAATGAGTAACTTCAGCTTGTAGGCTACCTTCCCAACTTTCTCTTCCACTTGATAAGGGCCAAAGAACTTAGCAGAGAGCTTTAAATTTCTCCTCGTCCGCACTGAAGACTGTCTATATGGTTTCAAGAGAAAATACACCCAATCTCCCAATTTAAATGATCTCTCAAATCTCTTCTTGTCAGCCTGATTCTTGATTCTTTGCTGAGACATCTCCAAGGCTTCTTTTAGTATGGTCCTCATTATTTGTCTCTGCTCAATGTAGCTATCAACTTCAGCATTGACTACCTGTGTTGAGGTGGATATTCCAAACTGGGGTGGTGCATAACCAAATAAGGCTTCAAAAGGAGAAAGTTTCAGGCTTGTGTGGTATCTGGTGTTATACCACCATTGAGCCATTGCTAACCAGGACACCCACTTTCTAGGCTTGAAACTGGTCATGCACCTTATATAGGACTCCAGGCAGGCATTGACTCTTTCAGTCTTCCCATCAGTCTGGGGATGATAGGCAGTGCTTAAGTGCAATGTTGTCCCCATTCTAGAAAACAAGGCCTGCCAAAAAGTTTGGCTCTCTGGTATGTAGCCTGAATTCCAGAATGACCACCTACACAAGAAGAGTGACTGGAGCAATGATCTTCTGCCTTAGGTTATTGTCATGGCCAATGTAGATTCTGCCGTTGTACCTCAGTATTCCTTGCTGATAGGTGTATTCTCCTTCTTGTGTTCCTTGCACCGTGAGTTGTGGAATTAGTCTTTCAGCAAGAGTGTCTCCCTTGTAGCTATCTTGTACCTCCATTAGCCAATTTGGTTGCAAAAGAGTTAAACTCTGACAATGGTGATCTCCTTCTAAATGTACTCTTGACAGAGCATCTGCTACTAGATTCTCATAACCCTTATTGTACTTCAATTCATAATCATAGCCCAATAAGTTAGCTAGCCATTTTTGCTGCAACAGGCTGTGTAATCTCTGTTCCATGAAATATATGATGCTCTGATGGTCAGTTTAGATAATGAATGTGTTTCCCAACAGATAAGACCTCCATTTGTTCACTGTCATCACTATTTCCATTAATTCCTTCTCATATGTGGACATAGCTATAAATCTTGGCCCCATTCCTTTGCTGTAGAAGGCTATGGCTTTCCCTTCCTGTATCAAGACTGCTCCTACATCAGTATCACAGGCATCAATAGAAAGCTCAAATGGTTTTTTGAAGTCAGGCAACACCAAAACTGGAGTGGTAGTGACTGCTTTCTTAAGTTTCTCAAAAGCAGCTTGAGCTGAATCACTCCAATGGAAGTTATTCTTCTTTAACAATTCAGTGAGTGGCTTAGAAATGACTCCATAATTCTTTACAAACCTTCTGTAATAACCAATCAATCCCAGAAAACCCCTTAAATCTTTTATAGTTACTGGAGTAGGCCACCTTGTCATGCTGTCAATCTTTGTTGGGTCTGCAGCTACTCCCTCTCCTGATATAATGTGCCCCAAGTATTCCAGCTGGTATTGTCCAAAGGAACACTTGCTGAGTTTTGCAAAGAGTGAATGTTCCTTGAAAGTTGCTAGAGTAAGCTGTAGGTGTTGCATATGAGTCTCCATGTTTGGGTTGTATACTAAGATGTCATCAAAAAAAACTAGTATAAACTTCCTTAAGTAGGGTCTGAAGACATCATTCATGAGAGCTTGAAAACTGGCCGGAGCATTGGTCAATCCAAATGGCATGACTAAGAACTCATAGTGCCCTTGATGTGTTTTACATGCTGTCTTCTGTGTATCTGCTGGATAGATTCTAATCTGATGATATCCAGCCTTCAAGTCTATTTTGGTTAAGACCTTAGCACCCTTCAATTCATCCAATAATTCCTCAATAACAGGAATTGGATAATTGTCTTTCACATTTAACTCATTCATTTTTCTGTAATCTACACAGAATCTCCAACTGCCATCCTTCTTTTTTAATAGTAGTATAGGTGAAGTAAAGGGTTGTTGCTAGGATTGATCACTCCAGAGTTTAACATTTCTTGTACCAGATTTTCAACTACTTCTTTTTGTACATAGGGAATTGTATATGGTCTTTGGTTAGGAGAAGTAGCGTTTGGGTGTAATGGTATATGATGGTCATGGGATCTTTGTGGAGGTAAGGAGGTTGGTTCCTGAAATATGCTGGAATAAGTGGATAGAAGTGGTTTAAGAATTTCAGGTGTTTTTGGTTTCACTTATTGAGTTGTGATACTGAATAGATGCCCCATTATCCCATGAGTGCTTTTCTTGATAAATTTATGGCAAGCTTTAGCTGACAAAGCAGAAATTCTCACTTCTTCACCACCTCCCTCTAGTTCAATATTGTTCCCTTCTCTCATGAATGGTATAGTCAGCTTTTTAAAATCAAATTTAATTGGGCTGACACTTCTCATCCAATCTACCCCCAACACTGTAGTTGCAGGAAATCCTACACTACACCCCTCATATAATTTCATTATTAATCAACTCATTTTTAGGTTTACACTCTTAACTTTATTGATCAATCTTTGAATATTCTCACAAGAAAAGATAAAGAAATCAAGAATAACTTCTGCTCTAGACTTTCTCTCTCCTATTTACTTGTTTCTTACTCAAAAAATAGATCCCCCTTTCTTTACAACTTGAACGACTATTTATAGGGAAATACATAGTGGATGACATATAATCTGTCCTTTTCTTTCGGGTATGGTCTACGACATTCTCGCAACCTTACAAATGTTAATTTCGCAAGCTCTCTAATTTTAGCAGGACTATCACATCTTTCTCGTGATCCTAGCTGACGTCGTTTATCGTATCATTTCTGAAATTGTTTTGCGACGCTGTTGTGCTGTGTCGTTGATAATTCCGCTGAAACATTGTCATTGCGAAATTCTGATCCTACATCTTGCCTCTTCTCATATCTTCTCTGCACAGTAGAGAATGATATGAGAAATGCCGCAGCTGTTCATCTCTTCATATTCTGCATTTATCACACGTATTCTTTCTTCCATTTGTTTCTTGACACGTCTTCTGTAACCGCTGCTTTTCAACCGCTCACGTCTTTTTGTATTAATGGTGTTTATTTCTTTGAGTAAAAAAAATCTCCTTTATATACTCTTCTTACTCTTCTTTCCACTTTTCTTTTTACTTCCTCTTCTATTTTTATTCTCTCATCTCTGCAACTCTATTGTTCTTCCGTAAGTTCTACTATTTTAATTCTTCCCTCTTCAATCTTCTTACTTTTCATCCATTCCCATACTCTATATTCAGATATGCCTCCAAGCGGTCAGAAGCATGAGAAAGAGGTATAACAGGACTCACTTTATATCCATTCCCATACTCGCTGCTTATCAACCTTGGGTTTTCTCTTGGCCCGAGAAGGAGAAAGAGGTATGTTTCTTCCCATTTAACTCACTTTATATTTCTTTATTGATTTTTATTATTCTGTTCGCTAACTCTTGCGACATTCCGCAGTTCCAAAAGCTGAAAGATAGTTATAACAGGACTGGGAAAGCTAGTACTCTATTAGCTCTTCGCTCATACACAGATGAGGTAAGAAATTTTCTCTTATGATTTTAAATTTTCTTCAATTTTTACTTATGATTTTAAACAGTATGTTGTTGCTTCCGTTTCTTATTTCTATATATGTGTGAAGATTATTGCTGAAGTAGAAGAACCTGCCGATGTTGTGAAGACTGGTGATAAAGGTAAAGATGCTCTTCGCAGGGAAAAATCAACTGGTCCTCCTTCAAAGAAAAGGAAAGTTCGTTCTTCTTCTCCTTCAAATATTCCTCCTCACGAAAATTCTGAAAGTGACAAGGGTAATGAGGACAATGATGATCTTGCCGCAAGTGAAGATTCTCCACCTGAATCTTCTATGGCTAAGCTCTCTGGTCTCTTTTATGATTCTCTACAACGAATGGAAGATAGCCAATTCGAAAATACCTGCAAAGCTCTCGCTACCATTTGCGATGTCCCTTTACTGGATGGTGATAGCTCTCTTCGTGGAGTTTCTAGATCAGTGACTCCCGACTTCTTGCATTCTCTCAATAGTCTGATATACTTTTATCCTTTTACTTCTTCATTGTCATAACTCAAAATTTCTTTTTATATTAATATTTTTTATATTTTCTGTCAGGATGGAAAAGCTTCTTTTGCTGTTTCCTCAGATCTAGAGAGAAGACGCGAAAATCTTGAAAAGAAGAATCCTCAATTTCGCACAAAGAATGAAGAATTAGAAGCTGAAGTTAAAAGGCTTCGCGAGAAAAATAGACAATTAGAAATTGATTCTTCTTCGTATAAGAACAAAATCTCTAGTCTTTAGCAAGCTAATAATCAGCTTTATGGTATGTTACTTTTCTCTTTTCCCTTCATTCATTCATCCTGTTTTTTTATCTTATTTAAATGATCTTTTTTGCAGACATTTATGGTCTTTCTGATGAAGCTACCATTCTTCGTTCATTTCCTAATGCCTTGGATAATGATACCCTTCTTGAGCGTCTTAATAATTCCTTAAATAGTTTCTCAAATGATAGAATTTCATCTCTTTCTCTAAATGAGCTTAGATCTAAATTTCGCCTCTTAGAAATTGACTATAGATCTAGTTTAGGCTTAGCCAACCGATTTAAGCGTCTCCTTCTTGATTCTAAAGAGAAAACCAATGAGTTAAGAACCAAAATTAGCGGTCTTATAGATGATAAGGATCGCATCTCTGATCAAGGTGCCAAGGCTTTGGCGAAATTCCAAGAGGCTCTTCTTGAAGTTCAACTTGAACGAGATGAAGCTAACCGCAAGAACATCGAACTCTGCGAAAGGGAAAATCAAATTCGTTCTCGTCTTCTTATAAGTAGTGAGGATGAATTTGTTTGGGCTGCGAAAATCTTAGATGATGCTAGAAAAGATTTAGCTGTAAATGTTAGTCTCCAAGTTGAGCATACAGCCTTGATTAGAGATATGATTTATGACAGAGAAGGTTACTAACTGCTCTTCTTTACTAATCTTTTGCTTCTTATGAATTTTCATCAAGTTAATAATTGATTGTCTTTTGCTCGCAGATTCTGAAAATAGATATCGTGAAAAGATTGAAGAACTCGAAGCTGAAAAGGAGGAACTCGCAAAGAATCTTTCTTCTCGCAACGACAAGTATTCTAGATTAAAGAATCAAATCAAGATCACTGTTGCGAATTTTAAGAATGATGCTATGCATTTTCGCAATCAAACTATCCAAATGGTTGTGACGATCATAATATCCAACATTCTGATTATCCTTGTCTCTTGGAAGAAATCCCACAGAATACTCCCAGTTTGATTATCTCTGATACGAAGCTGACGATGAAGAATCTGATAGTGATGGAGGTTCTGATGGTGATGAAGATTCTGACGCAGACGAAGAAGGGAACAAGTCTGATGAAGATAATGAAGGATCAACTAATAAGTAGTCTTTATTTCTTTCTTTTATTCTTTGTAATACTTGTACATTTATTTCTTCTTTCTGTATATTTGTGTTTCTTTCATTTTGATCTGCATTCATTAAAACAATTCTTCTTTGCAATACAGTTAATCTATATAATCATTAATTCTTGAATCTTTGAGTAAATCTATCATATGGAGACAAATAACATTTTCTAATTTCATACATTCCCATACTTTCCTATGTTATTTGAATCCAAATGAGAGATTTCATAAAAAATTTCTTATCTTATGTCTCAATTTCGCGGTTAATTATATATAACTTCGCAATCTTATGCGAAGTGAATTTTGATTCTTTTCAAAATCTCATTCCTGTGTGGTCTTATTTTTCCTTCCTAATTAAAGGTCTTATTATGCCACCTCTTGTCATTGCGACAAAATCGCAGGACGTCCTTGCACTTTCATGCAAAAACCCATTGATCTTGCCTTAACTTTTTTTCTTTTGTATTATGGCCTCTTCAGGAATGTTGCGACAATATGATAGTCCTAAATATTCTTGCGAAAATGAAGCCCCGTGACATTGCTGTCTTGCGACGAAATCGCAGGACGTCTTCGCACTTTCATGCGAAAAACCATTGATCTCGTCTTATCCTTTTCTTTTGTATTATTGCCTCTTCAGGATTGTTGCACAAATATGACAAGTCTTAATATCCTTGCGAATAAAAAGCCTCATGACATTTGCGTCTTAAGACACTTAGGAGGGTGCCGCCCTTATCTCCCCCTGGTTTCCCCTTCAAGGAGGCGTACTTCTACCATACAAGGTTAGCTCCTCCCATCCAGTCTTAACAACAACCAGTTGTTTTCGCAGCGTCTTATCCCTTTTACCTATAGGGCTTATAGTTAAGAGACTGCACCCTAAGTGGGTTTTCTTCAGGCCAAGTGCAGTATAAGCCAAGACTTGTCAAGAATGGAAAAGTACGCTTCAAACGTCCCTGGCACTCTTGACTCAACTGTGTACCTCGACGCCTTGATCAGATTTGCACTCCTTGGGAGAGTCCTTATTACCTTAGTCGCCCAACTTAAGTCAAATGCTTAAGATGAGAATCCAAGGTGCCTCTCCCGGATGGGATTTATTGACCCCAAATCTCCATGACTCAGGTTCCCGTGGCGGTGTATCCTTTCCCTGAGCCATGCAACAGGTACCCCCTTATATGACGTACTTTAGGTCTTACATTTTCCTCTTGCGAAATTGCATTCGCGAACTAGGGTGTACGCCTTAAAGGTTTGCCCCTTTCTTTTTTGTCATTTTTCTATGATTGTCTTCTGTAAAATTCATTATCTCTGCGAGGATCTCGCAAATCATCATATTGTATCTGAATTTCGCAATCTCAATTTTGCCATTCAATCAAATGGATTTTTGAGAATTTTACTTATTGCGAGAGTATCGCAACAACTTAATCATTCATACATTTCTTGTTTTTATTACCTTTGTCATCCTCTGCTTTTTTATTATTTTCTGCTACTGCTTCCTTGGTAGTGGTATGTTCATCATTTTTATTCTGAGCTAGCATTAGTTTCGCAACATCTCTTCTCCTTTCCTTTCGATTGCATCCACCATCAACCTCTCACTTCTTTGTGTATCTTTGATTTTGTGTCGCCAGTTTTCCTTCTTGTTTGCTCTTCCTTCGCAAGATTCTATCTCAGTTTCGTAACACCTCTTTCCTTCAACCCAATCTCCCTTTATGATTCCTACACCACTGGGGTGAGGGAATTTGATGCACTTGTGGAAAGTTGAAGCTACACCTAGAATCCCATGTAGCCAAGGTCGACCAGTTAACGTATTGTAGGGTGATTCTACATCAAGGACACAGAATAAGATTTCGGAAGATATTCCTTTCAATGGAATTCGCATAGTAACCTCCCCTTTAGGCTTGTTAGCAGTACCATTAAAAACATATATTTTATATGTTGATGGTATAAGATCATCATCTCTTCCACCCATGGTTTTATAAGTATGATAAAATAAAATGTTCACAGAGCTTCCAGTATCGATTAGAATTCTATTAATTGCCCATGAATCTTCAGCTTCATCATCCTCATCTTCTTTCGGTTTTGGATTAATTTCTAATTTTACTACCAATGGATTGTCATGAACCTCTTCTCCTTCGGGAATTTCTTCTGCGGTAAAAGAAGTGATCTGTTTATGCCATTCCTCTAGTGGCGATATTTTCGCAATATTCATAATTTCTCTTCCATCATTATCTCTTGCGAATACTCTACTCAAAACATTATCATGAAAATCTTCAATTGTCTTATATGAATGTACGATAGAGTGACAGAATAGATTTTTTTCTTTTGCACCAACTTCTATGAAGAATGTTTCCTTCTTTTTCATCGTATTCACTTTGTGATGCTCTGGTGGTGGTGGCAGTGGTTGAGATTGTGGATGCCGTACCAGAAAGTCGTTTAGTTTTCCTTGATCTATCATTATCAAAATAATTTTTTTACATTTCTGCAATCATTTGTTGTATGTCCATGAAAATGATGATAAGAACAAAACTCATGACTTCTGTGGTTTGGAGGTGGTTTCGTTCCCATGTTCCATGGTGTTGGTATATTCTCCATCAAGATTATAGCTTCCCATATCTTCTCCACACTTACATTTAGAGGTGGCATCTTGATTTTTTCCCATACTCCCTTGTGACGTCCTTGACCTCTATTATAGTTTTGTCTTTGACCTCCATAAGTTTCTTGTGGTTGATCGAGTCTTTGAATCTTGTTATTTCCACCACGATTGTAGAAATTTCTTTCTCTTTCATACTCTTCTTGATCTCGGCTTCCCATAGCCACCAATTTCTGTTGATTGTTACTCGTCACCTTCTCTTGTTGTACTTGAGAAGTATTCGCTACTGTGTTTATTAGCTTGGGTAATAAGCTTGCATTCGCTGTTTGTGAGATGGTGTTCGCAATTGGATATGATTCCATTTCATTTTTCCTTTCCTCTAGAGCAATGTATTCTTCTTGAAGTTCTCGCAATTCAGTCATTGTGATCGTATTCTTGACTCTGAAAATTTGGACATACAGTAGGTTTATTGCAAACATAGCATTGATAAATGATAATATAAGATATCTCTCATATACACGGCCAGACATTTCGCTACACATAGTTCTCCATCTTTTAGTCAGGTGCTTCAATCTTTCGCCAATCTTTTGTTTTAATCCAAACACATCTTTTATACCAGGTCGCGAGGAATTATTACTTATATATGCCCCCAAGAATGTAGTCTGCAAATGATTGAAGGATGTTATTGTGTTCTTTGGTAGACCTTCAAACTATTTTAACGCCTCTCCTGTTAAGCTGGATGCGAAATATTTGCACAATACGGCATCATGATTTTCCCATTGTAACATGCACCTCATATAGGCTTTAATGTGTTGAATTGCACAAGTTGTTCCATCAAAAATGCTGGTTAATGCGGGCAAATTGCATTTCAGTGGTATTCCTCCTAATTGTACTTCCCTTGTAAATGGAGTTTTCGCAGCTTGTTTTATTGCTTCATCCAATTGTCTTCTTCCTACTTCTCCTCTATTATTTAGCATTCCTCTCATTTCTTCTAATTCTTTCAAGATTTGTTTATTTACACCTGAATCTTGATCCATTGGTCTTTTTAATTGCGCCTCTCTTCTTCTGCGTTCATGTCTATCTTCTCTCGCAAAATTTTGCATTTCTTCTTCATTATCCTCATCTCGTCTTCTTCTACGATTCTCTTCCTCATATTTATCTTGAATTCACATATGATGATGCCTTTCATTTTCCCCTCCATGATTTTGTTCATTTCTTATCAATTCCATTCGCTGTCATTCAACCATCTTCTTTACTCTATCATACTCCTCATTGAGATTACCATTATTCCGGTTTTGTGTACGCCTTCTTTCTCGATGTCGTGATTGTTCTGGCGAATTGTCTCTTGAAGCTCTTGTTCTTCCATTTCCGCTCTCAATCTTTCACATTCGCAGATTAAACGTGCTTGTTCAGCATAATGTCTTTCAATTTCTTCTTCAATTGTTTGTTGATTTCTTTGAGTTTCTCTTTCATGTAAAATTATTCTTCCTTCCTCTCGATTTCCTTCGCCATCTTGGTCATTTCGCCCCTGACGTTGTCCGTTCTCTTGATTTCCACCATTTTGCTCATCATCAAAAGTTTCATTTTGTGGAACGTAACGATCATCAGCTCTTTCTCTATTTTCGCGATATTCTTCATTAGGATTTGATATTTTTTCTTGAATATTGTTTCCAGCATTGATTGTGGGTGAGTTTCGCCTCATTTCTATTCTAGTCGATCTTGAATATGATTTTGTAATACTTCTCGATCTTCTATTCTGTAGTCTTATATTCTCCATCCTTAATTCGTGATTTTGCCTTGTTACATTTGCACGTTCTTCTGCCTCAGCTCTTCTTTCTTCATGTATTCTTCGTCTCAATGTTTCTAACGCTCCAATTTCTTCATCTCCATGAATTATTCCTTCATCTACTTCTTGATTTCTCTCTTACTGTCTATGGTTTCTGTTTTGTTGTTCTTCTTCTACTTCTTCTGCCGAATATGATTGCCAAGTGTGTATACTCACCCTGTCATAATCTGTATTCCTCCCTTGAACTAGTTTTTGTTGAATTGGTGTTTGAATTTGATTTTCTCTATTACTTCTCATTCTAGTAGATTCTCCCATTTCACTTCTTTCTCTCCCAGCAATTCTCTTGCTTCTTCTAACAGTAGTCGGTTGTTCGGATGTATTTCTTCTTCTAGCCATTTCTTCAATGTTAACAATATTGCAAGAAATTATGGAAAATTCTTAATCAATCACTCTAAATTTTCACAAATCTCAATATTAATTTTCAGCTTTTTCTAGAATAATCTTCAATACCTCCCTGTTTCTAGCGCCTTTATGTAGTTGCAGGAAATCCTACACTACACCCCTCATATAATTTCATTATTAATCAACTCATTTTTAGGTTTACACTCTTAACTTTATTGATCAATCTTTGAATATTCTTACAAGAAAAGATAAAAAAATCAAGAATAACTTTTGCTCTAGACTTTCTCTCTCCTATTTACTTGTTTCTTACTCAAAAAATAGATCCCCCTTTCTTTACAACTTGAACGACTATTTATAGGGAAATACATAGTGGATGACAGCTAATCTGTCCTTTTCTTTCGGGTATGGTCTGTGACATTCTCGCAACCTTACAAATGTTAATTTCGCAAGCTCTCTAATTTTCGCAGGACTATCACATCTTTCTCGTGATCCTAGCTGACGTCGTTTATCGTATCATTTCTGAAATTTTTCTGCGACGCTGTTGTGCTGTGTCGTTGATAATTTCGCTGAAACATTTTCATTGCGAGATTCTGATCCTACAAACACCATGTCACACCCTCCAAGAGCTAAAAGTCTCACCTCTGAAAAAAAAAACTTATGACCCTGCATGCTCCAAGTGAAATGTGGGCATTTAGCATCACTTACCACTTTATTTCCATCAGCCACAGCAACTGGCAGAGCAGCAGGGGCTCAATCAAAGTACCAATTAGCCTTGCTACTTCAGGGTTTAGGAAACTGTGGGTACTTCTACTGTCTACCAGAATGGTAATAGGCCTCTTATTTAGAGTCACTCCTTGAATTTTGATGGTATTATGAGATACATTACCAGACAGTGCATGTAAAGATATTTCCACCTCTTCTTCTAACTCTTGAATTAGTGGTGCATTTTCTGGAGAGTCCACTTCAGAGATAGCTGCTTCTTCTTCTTCTCCATCCAGCATGTAAATTTGTTGCTTGACACATTTGTGACCCTTCTGAAAAACTTCATCACAATTGTAACAAAATCCTTTCTCTCTTCTGGCTCTCATCTCAGCATATGTTAACTTCTTAATGGGTGGAAGTTGTGGGCTCAGACTCCCTCTTGGAGATGGTGAATTTGATTTAGGGGTAGTGACAAAGCTTCTAGAACTGCTTCCACCCAATGTCAGTGGAGGAATTTTGGAAACAAACTTAGCCTTCTTAGCTGTTTTTTCAAGCAAGGCTTCCTGCATCCTAGCCAAATAGATTTCCTGATTCAGAGAGGTTGGAGAGTGCATTTGAACTGCCATTCTGATCTCCTCCTTTAACCCACTGATGAAGCTAGATGTGAAATATGACTCAGTTAAGTATGGGTTCTTAGCTAACATGAGAGTCTTAAGTTCTTCAAATAGTTCTTGATACTCAAGGATAGTACCCTCTTGAAGTAATTTATTGAATTCACCCACTATATCATCATGGCCTAGCTCTTGAAATCTAAAATTCACATCAACACAGAACTCTTCCCATAATATCAAGTCCTTACCCACTTGATAGTCTTGGTACCATACATCAGATCTACCATCTAGATATATGGAAGCCATCATTACCTTATGCTCTTCTTCCATAACATGTAGCTGAAAGAATTTATTGCACTTCCTAATCCAAGATCTAGGGTTATTCCCATCAAATCTGGGAAACTCTATCTTTGGTTTATGAGTATGTGAAACATGATTAAAGAGTAAGTTTCTATTACCTTCAGCTTCAGGACCTTTTCCCCCTGTTTGGGTTACCGATTCGATTGGTGTTTCTAGCAATCCTCCACCAGGGCATTGTCGATTTAGAATCCTAGCCTCCAATGAAGCCATCTGAGTCTCAAACAAACTTCCCAAACTACCTAGTAACGTTTGAGAAATCGATTGCTGAGATTCATCCATCTTTTTACTCAATTCATTGAATCCTTCACACTGTTCTTTGGATAAATCATTAACCCTCTTGTTCAGGGCATCAAACTCCTTATGGGTTACCATGGTTACACAGGAACACTCGGAATCGAGTGCTCTGATACCAATTGTAGTGATCTACACTACAAATTAGCACACAAACAACTCGGAATCTCTAAGGATAGAGATTAGATTGGGGAGAACAGAAAATTGAGAGAGGAAAAGCAATTTTAGTTGTTTATTTTATTCATACCCAGAAAGGTATCCAAAGTTCAGACTTATACCAATACACACAAGGAAGGCGTGCAAGGTACGTGTATTTGGCATGGACTAAACTTAACGGCTAACAGCCTACAAAACGGCTGACGGAATTATAAAACAACATTAATTGATAGCTAACAAGGGTGCCTAAATCTACAGGGGTTCCCCTAGCTGGCTGGAATGAAGAATTCATGACAAAACCCTAACTTTGGCCGCGGAGCCAATTTTTAGCTTTGGCCATGCCGCAACATCACTGGCATACCACTATGCCACGACTACTAGCATGCCGCCATGCCATGGCTACGCCCAACATGCCATTAGCATGTGGTTGACGCCACTTCGCTATACAACAAGATGTGGCCATAATCAATGGTCATCTTTCTTCATGAGAAGCAATCTCAGCCATCCAAGTTCGCCACCGAACTGATGGACTTGTGGAAACTTTTAGGCGACCAACCGCCTAAACCCAGCGACCATGGCTACGTCAGGCACCACTTGCACCGTCGTGCCACTAGCATGCATGAGCCATGCCGCTGCACCATTTTCAGGCGCCAACATGAGGTAGCCACAATCAACGGCTACCCTTATTCATAAGATGCGATCTCGGCCATCGAAGTTCGCCACACAAACGGTAAGCTCGCGACAAGTTTTAGGCGACTAGCCAAGACGAGCCTAGCATCACATGCTATTTACCTGCGGCAAGCCTCTCGATTTAACTTGCCACACGTAGCAAAGTGCTACATGTTTTCCACGAAAACACTCGAGACATCAAAATATGTCACAAACTGAGGGATGCTCATCAGGGTATTGGTCTGGCGGTTTACAACGTGCGGCGTGCAATGCGCCCGTTACAAGAAAGTGTCATGAAGTAGTATAATTAGTGGTGGTGAAAAGTAACGGTGTAAACAATTCATTTCCTTCATCATGGAAGAGTAATGACCGGCGGTTACGCAAATTTACTTCCTTCATCATGGAAGCATAACGTCTGGCAGTTACACATTACTCTTTTCTTCCACCACTCAATTGTTTCCACTTCCTACGAGACCAGGGTACGTTGAACTATGACTTGTATAAATAGGTCTCACCTATTTCCACCAAAAAAAAGGTTTTTGGTCGATAACACACATTATCTAGAAATCACGTGGTAGCTTTCCATTCGGCTTACCAGTTCTACTTTCCGATACAAGTCACAAAATGCCCACACTTCCAGAATCAACTATTCTGGTCTCAACACTTACTTCGCTTCCCTCCCTAAGGCCAACCCTTCTCCTTCACTTTGTGACCGAAACAAGCCTGGAACGACCATTTCTTGGTTTAGGCCAGGATTGTACAGATTGATCTCTCGAATCAAAAGTACTCCCATGCAGTACATTGTTTAGGGTTTAGATTCGTTTATCACCCACCCACCCACACACACGAAATTACCAAAATCAGCAAAACGGTTTTCACCCACAAACACTCTCTAGTGTAACTTAACTAACCTTTATGTTCTATGAGTCGGATTAATCCTAATCACATGCACGTAAGTTTTACATGTTAACTTAGGGTTGTCAAATACACATCAAAATCCACAACATCCCATTCCAACGTTGATGCTTTGCTACTTATGATTATATCATCTTAATAATTACGGATTAAGACTCTAAAATCTAGCTTTAGTATTGCAAACAAGTTATTCGATTGGTCACTCAAATTCCCAGCAAACAGTTCATGGTCATAAACACAGTAAAGACAAGCAATAAAATGATAAATTATCAAAAACTCAGATCAAATAGCTTTGTAATATCCCTAACCAAACAAGAATTTAGCTACGCATCACGGTGGAGTTCATGGCAATAACAATCAAATAAAAACAAATTAAAACTCAAACCAAAACAGCAAACCCCAGCAGCTTGTGGAGATAATTGTGAACTTCGATGGAATGGTGAGAATGACAGCTCTAAGCGTACCTGTTTTTTATTGATATAAGGAATTGTGGGGATAGCTAAGCGTACCTGCTTTCCTACGGTTGGTAATAACCTGTGATTTACAAAGAATAGATGAATATGCTACTTTGATGATTGTTTAGTAACGAAGAAGGATTCCCTGATCATATTTCTCTCCATTGCTTGCAACTTAATTATTTTTAATTGCTTTGATTTTACTTTGAATCTAAAACAAAATCCCCCATTGTGACATTTTTGACAACTAAAACTCCCTGCTCTTCGTGGGAACAAATCTTATTTGTTACTATATTATTCATTAGTAAAGTAGAATATAAGTGAATTAATTTGTGCACCCATGACACGCATCATCAACCATAAACGATCATACCTCCACCGGAAAGTTATGTTTAAGAGAATTCCCAAAATCGCTCACGGATACGACATTCACCTGGTACAATAACCTTAAACCGGGAAGGGTAGACTTACAGGCGACTATTCCGTGCTTTTCCTTAGGAAGTTCTATTCAGCCAAGAGGAAGATTACATCGATAGACTTGAGCAGATGCAACCAGCGGGTAGGAGAAGAGATAGGAAAGTGCATCACTCGATTCCTCCATTTCACGCTTGATTTTCATGAGGATATCAAGGAAGAAGCACTAATGGAGATCTGCATACGCGGGATGACACCAGCTTTCAAGAGAAATTTAGTTAACTTCAGATTCCAAACCTTCGTTGAGTTAGAAGAAGCGGTTGAACACATCATCGATGGTCTTGAGAAACATGCGCCCAAACATCAATCAGAGTGGGTGGAACGCGCCTGCACTCCGATTGACCAGTGGAAACCGAGGCACCAGAAGACCAAGGTGAGATTTTGACCATCCTCCTCCTCTTCCATGCAGTCGGGAACAAACTGTTGGACTATTAAAACATTGGATAACAAACAAAGAAATCGAGTTACCGCCAACATTGGTGGACATCAACAAGATGGACAAAAACACCGCCAAGTACTGTCACTATCATCGACGACTAAGCCACCCAACAGTGGAATGTTTCGCCATCAGGAATATCCTCAATCGAAAGCACACATTCGGAGAAATCAAAATAATGAACCAAGCGATTAAGTACGATCCCCTTCCCCGACATTAAGCTATGAGAAGCCACGGTACAAGCGAAAGAAGCAAGGAAGGAAATCCTAGTTATTAATAGCACAGTAGGTTCTCATGTATCTAGTTTACAAAAAGAGGGGCATGTCAACACATAATAAGAACATGTTTCCTTTCTCGTTCAAAAAGATCTCTTACTTACAAAGCTACAGGTTGTTCTGTGCATCTCGTCGGCTATACAAAAAATACAAAGCTACAGGTTGTTTCGCGCATCTGGTCGACTATACAAAAAATACAAAGCTACATGTTGCTTCGCGCATCTAGTCGGTTGTACAAAATACAAGGCTACGGGTTGCTCTGCGCATCCGGTCGGCTAGCAATACAAATCTACAAAAGGATACGGGTTTTTCTACGCATCCGTTCGACTAACAATACAAATCTACAAATGGCTACGAGTTTCTCTGAGCATTTGGTCGGCTAACGATACAAATCTATAAAAAGCTACGAGTTGCTCTGCACATTCGGTCGGCTAACAATACAATTATACAAAATACTATGGGTTGCTCTGCGCATCCGGTCGGTTGACATGCAAATCTACAAAAAGCTACGGGTTGCTCTGCGCGTCCTGTCGGCTGACATGCAATTTTACAAAAGGATACGAGTTGCTCTGCGCATCTGGCCGGCTGAAATGCAAATTTGCAAAAGGACAAAAGTTGCTCCGCACATCCGATCGGCTATCAAACCACGTGTTACATACATTGGAATTTTTTTTAGGGGGAACGCGTTTTGTCTACCTAGAATCACCCTCACCCCGTGTAAGCGCCTTTTATCAGACTTGAACAAGAAAAAGAAAAAAAAAAGGAAGAGCGTGTTTTGCCTACCTCAAATCGCCCTTACTTCGCACAAAAAAAGAGAGAGCATGTTTCGCCTGCCTTGCAAAAAAAGGGAGATGGGGTTGGGGGAGGGGAAAGAGCGTCCGACCTACCTCAAAAAAAGGATAACGTGTTTCTTCTAAAGTATAATAATAATAATAATACTAATAAAAAATAATAATAATAATAACCCTGAAGCTCTTCATCAGATTATTCCTTCATATGATCAACCCTTGTTACAGTTCTTACATCACATAGTTACAGGTGATGGTGCAGGTTTTGGATCTCTTCAGCAACGTATTGCTACGCTACCAATGAAAGATGGGGGTCTCAGTGCCCTTACAATGGCAGATACAAGCAAATTTTATTATCTTGCTTCTTGTTTTCAAACAAGAAATTTGCAGGAGTTCATTCTTGGGCTTCCACCTGAGTCGGATCCGTGTCTTGGTTTTCAGCATGCTTTGTCTCAGTTCATGCAGGTTTGTGGACTATCTTCTTTCAACATCAACTCTATTGCCACTCGTCCCATGAAATCCTTGACAATGCAGTACTTTGAAGTCGTTAAGAATGACATTCCGTACAAGTTCTCTATGACAGACCGTGACACTAGCCTCTGGCAATGCAACATGCTCGATCATTCTCAGTATTATCTCAAAGCTATACCAATACGTGGGCTTAATCAAACTCTAGGGCCTCGGCAATTCAGGGCAGTTCTCTGTTACAGACTTGGTATACCTATTTTTGAAAATGTAGATGTTTGTGCTTGTTGTAAAAGGAACATGGATGCTTTTGGCGATCATGCACTTCATTGTGCAAGTGAGGTAGGGATCAAGTTTAGGCATGACTTTGTTAGGGACATTGTTTCAGATATTTTTTATAAGGACGGAGTTGCAGCTAGAAAAGAGGTCAATCTTGGACTCTCATCGGATGATGGCAACGATTTGAAGCCCGCCGACATTCTTGTCTATAATTGGGTTAATAGGCAAGATTTTTGTTTTGATGTTTCGGGTATTTCACCTTTTTCCAGTATTAGTGGTCGGGCTTTCCTTCCGGGTATCGCCATTTCTAATGCTATTTCACGCAAGCGGGCAAAATATTTGGATAAAGTGTCTGCTCATGTGTATGGTTTGGGCGTTCTTGCTTTCTCCACTTTAGGCGAACTTAGTGAAGACATGGTGTTTCTTTTGAAGAGGTTGAGAAATTGTATAGCTAATTATGACCTCAATTACAAAATAGGTAATTATCTTTTTTATAGATTAGGAATTTCAATTCAAAAAGGTGTAGGGGCTCAACTTGTTGCTAGGTTGCCCTCTATCGACATGGTACCTTGTATTTGGTTCTTTTGTTATTAATAAAAATAATAATAATAATAATAAATAATAATAAAGACTATTACAAAAAAAAAAAAAGTAATAATAATAATAATAAGGTTACCATGAGGCTCGCTGGTAGGCTAGCACAACAACCTGTTAAATTAATGTAGTAGTATGTCGTTGGAGCTTAGCTTGTTAGGATTCCAACTAGTTTCATGTAATAATCGTTATCCAATAATATAATAATATTTTAATATTAAAATAATAATAATAATATTAATAATACTAAGAGAGAGAGAGAGTCCGGCGAAGAAGACGACGATTTCTGGTGATTGAAAACCAGTTCGTTGATCTTTGATTTCTGGTTTTTCAACGTTCATTCTAATCCTCCTCTTCCTCTTGTTATTATTTGCCGCATATGGAGATGCAGTTTTGATACCCTAGAGGTTTTAGCTCAGGCCACAGGTGCGGCTACTTTTAGGGTTTTGGGGTTTTCCTGTTGTTTCATGAAATTGAGCTCGACCTTGCTCCCTGAGAAGAACGTTCATACGCATCTCAGTTTATTTCCTGTTGTGTTCATGTCTCGGACTCGAGCTAGGACGTTTAACAGCCTGAAAACTGAGCTTACCAGTCCTTCTTCCTCACAGACATCATCCCAGATTTGATACCCTAGAGGTTTTAGCCCACCACAGGTGCGGATACTCTTAGGGTTTTGGGGTTTTCCTGTGGTTTCATGAAACGGAGCTTGACCTTTCTCCCTTAGAACTTCGACCTTTCTCCCTGAGAACGTTCAACAGCACAGACGTCAGTCTCAGAGATGTTCATACGTAGCTCAGTTTAGTTTTCCTGTTGTGGTCATGTCTCGGACTCGATCTAGGACGTCTAACAGTCTGAAAACTGAGCTTACCAGTCCTTCTTCCTCACAGACATCATCCCAGGTATGTGTTCCTCCGGATTTCTTATCGAAGTCATCTTCACAGGGGTCAGTTTCTTCCCAAGGACAAGGTTCTCATACGGACAAGATTCCTTGTCCGTTTGAGAGTTACGATGGCTGTAAGGGTGGAAGGGGAGGTAAAGGCTATGCCCGGAGTGCCATATACCGTCACCTTATGGATCATCACTTCCCAACTGAACATGCGAAATCAGTTTGCCAAAATCGGATAGCATCGACTGAGAGCTGTTTCGCATCATGGGAGAACGTACTAAGGGATATGCAGAGCTGGTTATGCTTGGAATGTATGCACATTCACGCCTGGAAGATGTCTTGCAGGTCACAAACTCATCCTGCGAAGGTAGTCCAATGTCCTTTTAACGGTGTAGGAGTAGATTTTTTGATCTACGGTGCTGTGAAGCCAGTTGGTGCGGTTCAGAAATGTCCTGCTGATGCTGTTGTTGCAGTTCAGAGACCACCTATATATCCTGCTGATGCTGTTGATGCAGTCCAGAAGCCACTACCTGATGCAGTCCAGAAGCCATTGCCCGTTGATGCTCTCCTTTCTGCTGTTAGCACAAATTATGCTGTGAAGCCAATGCAGGTACACGCTGTTGATGCAGCTGTTGTTGGTCCGGTTTCAGCTGGGTCAACTGAACAGTCAGCTGAACCGGCGCTGGCTGGCGCAGTTCTTTCTTCCACTGTCCAAGCTGATTTGTGTGAAGATGTAAGCCTCAATGTAGAATTATTAAACCAGGTGTTGTGGAGACAGATTGCCACCACGGTAAGTATTCCGGCACCCTGCAGGCTAACTTTTTCTCGCATCCTAAAATCATCTCTGAACTCCGTGATTGCGAATCCAGTGAGCATTACGGCCTGGGTTCGTTTGTTGTTGCTGCCCACATGTACTTTAAACTTATTTGTGCCTAACAGTTTTAGAGAGGAACGATCCGGGTGTCGAAAAAAGATGCAAATCGCGTCTATAAAAAAATGCCTTGACGATTTGGAGAGAGCCTGCGGGATGTACCACTTTGGTTCGACAACTACTAGGTCTGACCAAGACTCCCCCGAAACAGCAACAACCGAGTAAGAAGAGCAGTAAAAAGATGATTGCTTGTAGGCGGAAAATGAGTTATGGCCATTACACAGCGGCTATTCGCATTCTTTCATCCAGTGGTGTGGCTCCTCCAACTCCGGACACATTATTCGAACTTCAGCAAAAACATCCTCCTGCTGGACTGCCTCTGATACTACCGGAAGACATCTCGACACCAGCCTTACGTGTTATTCCCAAAGATGTCCTCCTTGCCCTCAAAAGATTCCCTAAAGGTACCTCGTGTGGGCGAGGTGGCCTCAGGGCTCAACATTTGTTGGATGCTATGAGTGGAGCCAGTGCTGCCGTTGCTGAGGAGTTATTGTCGTCTATTACCGGTGTTTTTAACCTATGGCTCTCTGGTAAGTGCCCTTCCATTCTGGGTGAGTTCGTAGCTAGTGCTCCCCTAATTCCATTACTCAATATTGGCGGCGGTCTGAGACCAATTGCAGTCGGTACCATCTGGCGTATACTTTGCTCGAAATTGGCTGCCACGTCTGTCACAAAGGATATGACCGAATACCTAGCTTATCAGTATGGTGTTGGTATTCCTTGTGGTGGGGAAGGTATTTTTCACTCTGCGAATAGGTTATTGGAGCTAATGGGTGCAGACCACACCCGGTTTATGTTGTTGATAGACTTCTCAAATGCTTTCAATCTTGTCGACCGTTCCACTATAATTAAGGAGGTAAGAACCCATTGTCCAAGCATCTCTTATTGGGTCGAGTTTTGCTATGCGAAACCAGCTAGGCTGTATTATCAAGATCATGTTCTCTCTTCTGCCATGGGTGTTCAACAGGGTGATCCCCTTGGTCCTCTTTTATTTTCTTTGGTTCTTCATCCTCTTTCCGAGAAGATTGCTACTAATTGTACTTTAGACTTCCATGCTTGGTACTTAGATGACGGCACTATTGCGGGTGATACTATGGAAGTGTCTAAAGCTCTTAAAATTCTCCAAGAAGATGGACCTAGCTATGGTTTACACTTGAACATCGCGAAGACGGAACTGTTTTGGCCATCTTATGATCCGAGACGAGATTTGGACAATGTCTTTCCTACCAATATTGGCAGACCAGCGGGTGGTGTTACACTTCTTGGTGGACCGGTCAGCTTGGATATGGAGTTTTGCAGCAACATTGTTCGGGGTCGGGTGGATAAAACCTTGCAGCTTATGAATAATATTCAAGAACTAAAAGACCCCCAAAGTGAGTTGTTGCTTTTGCGTAGTTGCGCTGGTGTCTCAAGGTTATATTTCGCTCTTCGCACCACCTGCCCCGAGGCACTCCAGGTTGCAGGGTCTCGCTTTGATGACCACCTTATGCAGTATCTGCGCCAGCTTGTGGTTGGAGATGGGGATGGTTTTGGTTTGATTCAACAACGATTAGCCACCATTCCAATCAAAGATGGTGGTTTTGGCGTACTCACTATGCAGGATACTATGAAGTATTGTTACTTAGCATCTCAGGCTCAGACTCAACACTTGCAGAATTCAATTCTGAAGCTGCCAGCAACAACTGAACTGTCTCAAGGTTTTCAACACGCGATACAAGGCTTCACCCAAGCTTGTGGTCTATCCTTATCTGATTTTAACATCAATGACGCTTCCCCCCATTTCATGAAGTCTCTGGCAGTTATCTACTTCGGTGTTGTCAAGGAAAAGGTACTCTCTTGCTTCTCATTATCTACGCGTGAATCCACCATTTGGCAATGTAATAGGGAAGAGCATGCAATGGATTTTCTTAAGGCTATCCCTAGTCCAGGTCCTAACCAAGTTGTTGGGCCTAGGCAGTTCAGTTCTGTCCTACAGTATCGTTTAGGGATACCTCTCTTTGAGAAGGATAGCAAATGTGCATGTTGTGGTAAACATATGGATATTTTTGGATATCATGCTATTCATTGTGCTAGTGAGGTAGGGCTTAAATTTAGACATGACATGGCCAAAGATGTCTTAGCGGATATATGTTACAAAGCAGGGATTGTGGCTAGGAAAAAGGTGTCTCTAGGGCTTATTTCAGCAGACAACAAGGAACTTCGGCCGGCGGATATCATGGTCTATAATTGGGAAAACAGCAGAGATGTGTGTATGGATGTCACCGGGGTTTCTCCTTTTACTAGTGCTAGGACTCGCAACTTTATACCAGGATCTGCTATTTCTGCAGCCATCACTCGCAAGAACAATAAGTACCTGGACAAGTGCACTTCACTCGGCTATGGTTTTGGGGTTCTAGCCTTTACCACTTTCGGGGAGCTTAGTCCTGATTTAACATCCATTTTAAAGAGATTGAGAAATTGTATGGCTAGACATGATGCTAATTTTAAGATAGGCAATTCTCTTTTTCACAGACTAGGAATAGTTATTCAAAAAGGTGTTGGTGCCCAGCTTGTTGCTAGGTTACCCGCCTTCCCCTGTAATACTGATTTTGATTCATAATAAAAGCCTTCGTGGCCCCTTTATAATAAAAATAATAATAATAATAATATGGAAGGTAGTGTTAGTTTGCCCCCCTTGTGACACAATCTCAGCCCCCCTCCCGCCGTTTCGGCTCCCTTGGCTAGTTTACCCATGAGGCTCGCTGGTAGGTTAGCACAGCAACCTGTTCAATTAATGTAATAGTATGTCGTTGGAGCTTAGATTGTTAGGCTTCCAACTAGTTTCATGTAATAATATCATAATGTGATAGTATTATTTAAAAATAATAATAATAATAATATGTCGTTGGAGCTTAGCTTGTTAGGCTTCCAACTAGTTTCATGTAATAATATCTATCCAATAATATAATAAAATTTTTTAATAATAATAATAATAATATGTATATAGTGCGTTCCTGCCTACCTAAAAAGAAGAGTGTATTCTGCCATACACTCGGCCAGCCTCGCTCGGCCAATAAGCTAACTTACTATGGCCGAGTGTAGCACAAACGCGCCGACAAGCTATCAAAGTTCACAAAACTCCAAAAGGCGAACAAATGAAAAACATATATATGTATAAATTCCCAGAATAAAATTACGCCAAAGGTAGGGCGATGAAGTGCACCGTACACATAAGAAAAAGTGACCTTGCAACAAGAATACAACGGAAGTACAAATGCGTCTTTTATAATAGAGAATTTACATAAATTGACAAACCCACACACGCCAATAACAATCCCAAGTCACCACAACAGCAACAAATAGAATCCCCCCCCCCCC
>NC_039364.1:168759056-168783925 GCF_003573695.1 Papaver somniferum | reverse complement strand
CCCCCCCCAACCCAAGTAGCACTCATGGATCCGATAAGGTACCCCAACCCATCCAACACGGAAGATGTGGTTGAGAACTCGCAATAGCAAAGGCCTGCAAAAAAAACGGACAAAAGAACGAGCAAATAAAAAGCGCAAGTAGCTAACTTTACAAGCATGGATATACTATAAAAAAACGCCCAAATAGACGGCGATATAGAAGAAGGTGCAGCAGAATCCCAAAATAAAAACAACATAACCAACAAAACATCCACAATATCAAACACACCACAATGTCATAAAAAAAGATGAGGAAGAAAATAGAGTAATGAAACGAAAACAAGTCAAGCAGACTAGAATGCAACCCATGAAAAGACGAGGGTACCCAAATACACCACAATCTTTAATTTATCCACCTATAAGTCCTCTTTCTATGGACAAAGTCGAGACAATACTACAAATCGGTATTCACACTTTGTATGATTGTGCATGGATACGAGATCGAGACAATACGACTACCAATGTGTGATTACTTGATAATAGGTTCGGACTTAACCAAACTCCATAGGATCACTATCAAGTAAAGGGAATTAACGTTTGTGTATTTTACTTCTAATTATAATAAACAATTATAATTGCGGAAATAGAAAAGTAAAAGACACAACAAAATTTTGTTATTCAGGAAACCGCAAATGCAGAAAAACCTCGGGACCTAGTCCACAATTGAACACTCTCATAATTAAGCCGCAATACAAAATCGAAATCAACTTCCTATAGTTGAGACCAAGCAACTATCCCTAGTTCACTTAGTTTCCTCAGTATCCCTGCGCTTCCGACTTCGATGAGTGCACGCACTGGAACAATTCCTTTGGATGATGAGGTGTCAAACTCACAAAAGATATATTCCTTACTCATCTTAGACTAACAAGTAGCACAAGGATAAGCAGGTTCGTTCCTAAGGGAGAGTTGAGCTAAAGTTGTCGATTTAATTTCTGAAAATATGAATAATGCAAAAACTACAAATCAAATATGAATGTGAACAATGAGGATGAGAATGATTAGGGGTATGTCTCCACTAGTGAACACGAATCTTCTTCAAAATACGTTTATTAACAATCCTAGAAAAGTTATAAGTTCAACAAGTCCATTAAACTCCAAAGTCACTTCGTAGAATAAGTTCTCTACTCGTGTTTAGTCAATCAAGCCACTTTGAATAAGCTCTCTGTTGATGGCGGTTTTTAGCTTAGGGTTAAAATCGTAAAACCTTGCATCTGATGTGACGTCACTCTACAAGGAAACATATCCACGTGTGCTAACCTCTCCACTGGAAAATTTATTGAGCCGCTCAATAAACTTACATGAAATTTATCCAGACTGGCGAATCCCAGATGTTATGTATATTTCGGCGCCTCGTGCATATTCACTTAATATAAGTTCCCCTGGATGCTTCTATGCTATGTTCTCCAGATGAACTCTTAATGTTGATATGGTATGACGATTTGTGTTCACTCGCAGCAGAGTAGCATGAATCTCCAAGTATCAGGAATAAGATCTTTGCATAAGGTATTGAATCAGAAAAGCATGCTGCTTTCTGGCAACAAACTTAAAAGAGCTCTGTGTCGACACATAGAATTCAGTCAACCTAACTAACTTGCAGAAGTTAGGGTTTCGCGCCTCGCGCAATATACCAGACCTTGCTTGTCAAAATTAATTAAATCCGCCACAGCACGCTGGAAGTGTGGCCACGCCCTAGATTGTCGTCCCCACTTCCTATCGACCAATCAGGTCGCCCTAAATGCGCCATGCGCATTCTGAACAAGGCCACGCCCTAGCTTGCTCGCCCCACTTCCCATTGACCAGTCAAGTCGCCCTAAAGGCGCCACACTCTCACCAGAAGTGTGGTCGCGCCTTATGTTTGGCCGGACCCCTTTTGTGGCCAATCACGTTACTCTAAACTTGCCACCATGCATTAAATGCCAAACGCACCCTACCGCGGCAACTTCGCAACATGCCAACTTCGTGGACATACCACTTCGTGGCAACCTACCATAAATAGCCACCCACGACAATTCCTACTCCTGTGGCCGTTTCCACACTATTCCCTTGCCATGGTTCCATTGGCATAGCCATGGCGCCAATTGCACAAAAGTCGCGTCATGCCGCAACCGCATGCCACGTGCACCAATTAGGGTTTCAATAAACCCTAATTTGAGCAAATTGCTACCAAAGCCAAATAACGTTCCCAGAGCAATGGGATTGGCGTGCCAACAGGGCCAATGTTGCCACGCCACATGTGGGTCCGACTCCACGGCGCCTTGGCCACACCAAACCCTAATTCTTCCACGAAGAATTCTTCCATGGCGCCTTGGCCACGCCAAGCCCTAATTCTCCCACAGGGAATTCTTCCATGGCGCCTTGGCCATGCCAAGCCCTAATTCTCCCACGGGGAATTGTTCCATGGCGCCTTGGCCATGCCAAGCCCTAATTCTCCCATGGGAAATTCTTCCAACGGTTCCAAGACATGGCCACGCCAAATCCTTCCAATTGCGCCAAGACTTGGCCACGCCAAATCCTTCCAACGGCGCCAAGAATTGGCCACGCCCAAATCCTTCCATGGGGCCAGGACTTGGCCACGCCAAAACCTTCCACGACGCCAAACCCTAACTTTGGCTGCGGATCCAATTTTTAGCTTTGGCCATGCCGCAACATCACTGGCATACCACTATGTCGCGACTACTAGCATTCCACCATGCCATGGCTACGCCACCGGCATGCCATTAGCATGTGGCTGACGCCACTTCGCTATACAACAAGATGTGGCCATAATCAATGGCCATCCTTCTTCATGAGATGCAATCTCAGCCATCAAAGTTCGCCACCGAACTGATGGACTTGTGGCAACTTTTAGGAGACCAACCGCCTAAACCCAGGGACCATGGCTACGTCAGGCACCACTTGCACCATCGTGCCACTGTCATGCACGAGCCAGGCCGCCGTGCCATTTTCAGGCACCAACACGAGGTATCCACAATCAACGGCTACCCTTATTCATGAGATGCGATCTTGGCCATCGAAGTTCGCCACACAACCGGTAAGCTCGCGACAAGTTTTCAGGCGACTAGCCAAGACGATCCTAGCATCACATGTTATTTACCTGTGGCAAGCCTCTCAATTTTAACTTGCCACACGTAGCAAAGTGCTACATGTTTTCCACGAAAACACTCGAGACATCAAAATATGTCACAAACTGGGGGATGCTCATCAGGGTATTGGTATGGCAGTTTACAGCGTGCGACGTGCAATGCGCCCGTTACAAGAAAGTGTCATGAAGTAGGATAATTAGTGGTGGTGAAAAGTAACGATGTAAACAATTCATTTACTTCATCATGGAAGCATAACGTCTGGCAGTTACACGTTACTCTATTCTTCCACCACTCAATCGTTTCCACTTCCTACGAGACCAGGGTACGTTTCACTATGAGTTGTATAAATAGGTCTCACCTATTTCCACCAAAAAAGAGGTTTTTGGTCGGTAACACACAACATCTAGAAATCACCTGGTAGCTTTCCATTCGACTTACCAGTTCTACTTTCCGATACAAGTCACAAAACGCCCACACTTCCAGAATCAACTATTCTGGTCTCAACACTTTCTTCGCTTCCCTCCCTAAGACCAACCCTTCTCCTTCACTTTGTGACCGAAGCAAGCCTGGAACGGCCATTTCTTGGTTTAGGCAAGGATTGTACAGATTCATCTCTCGAACCAAAAGTACTCTCGTGCAGTACATTGTTTAGGGTTTAAATTCGTTTATCACCCACACACACACGAAATTACCGAAATTAGCAGAAACGGTTTTCACCCTCAAACACTCTCTAGTGTAACTTAACTAACCGTTATGCTGTATGAGTCGGATTGATCCTAACCACATGCACGTAAGTTCAACATGTTAACTTAGGGTTTTCAAATACACATCAAAATCCACAACATCCCATTCCAACGTTGATGCTTTGCTACTTATGATTATATCATCTTAACAATTACGGATTAAGACTCTAAAATCTAGCTTTAGTATTGCAAACAAGTTATTCGATTGGTCACTCAAATTCCCAGCAAACAGTTCATGGTCATAAACACGGTAAAAGACAAGCAATAAAACGATAAATTATCAAAAACTTAGATCAAATAGCTTTGTAATATCCCTAACCAAACAAGAATTTATCTACGCATCACGGTGGAGTTCATGGCAATAACAATCAAATAAAAACAAACTAAAACTCAAACCAAAACAGCAAACCCCAGCAGCTTATGGAGATAATTGTGAACTTCGATGGAATGGTGAGAATGACAGCTGCTGGTAGTATGGGAACTTAGCCAGGTGGGATGCCAGTGATGGTTGCAAAGTGAAGGATGTTGTTTGCTTGGTCCTTTAGCTTGTGAGAAAGTGTTGTCGTGTTTGCGCCTGCACACCGTGAAGCTGATGATGAACTGGTGGAAATCGACAGCAAGATTGTATGGTTGGTTTGCTGTGGTGACTGCGAGATAGAGAATTGTTGCGAACAGGTGAGGTGGATATGTAGCTCGCAGCAAACTTGGTGATAGTGTAGTTGGTGGTATGCAAGTGGAGATATGAATGCTCTCTGATGTTGTGGACGTGCAAGGAGGTAGTATGCAGGGGGAGATGGATGTATATGTGACCGCTGTCGTAGGGGTCAAAAATAATTACACTTTCTTACTACTCAAAATATATAATGAAGCAAGGGAAAGAAAGAATCGTTCCCACAGAGAGGTCTTGGGTTGTCAATATGTTTCGGTTTCCTATACAAAACAATGGGGGGATTTTCTGATTTTTATAAACTAATATAAAGTAAAAGCAAACAAAGAAATAAACACGCAAATCAAGATGTAAACATATTGGTCAGGGATTTCGTTTTCATTCACTAACATGTTCTTGTCTTAATAACTAGAATTGATATTTAATCTCTCATTATAAAAAGCCCTAGAATACCTTGTCGAAAGGATATCCCGCTAATTTCCTCTTGTCATCAACAAACACATTAAAAGATGTGAATATGAATTCTAGCAAAAGAATAACCTAACGCCTTGCGCTAATCAAGTTCAATTCCCATGGAGCATTAAGATTCATGAAATTAGGCTAATCAATGCAATCGAAATACATTGCGCAAACAATTTAACAAGGGTCATGGTTCACATATGATTACAAGGGTGTATCACTACAAGCTATAACCATATTTATGCTACTTGTGTTCAAGGATTATCGCTCGATGATGAACCCTAAACTAGCAATAGATGTGATTACAAGTTCTACCAATTTACAACTTGACAAAACAAACAATCAAATTATGTTATAATACGTCAATCATATAACTATATTTCCAGAGAATCATGAACGATAATTATGAGACAAAACTAATTTATTGAATCAAAGAACCATGTTACGTGAAATCCAACTAATCCATAACCAAAAGAAAACTAGGTAAACATAATGAAGTTCATCACAAAAATAAAGAGAAAATCTATCATGTTGTAACCCTAGAATAAAAAGTAGAAGTTAAGATCTCCCATAGAATAGAATTTCTCCCCTTTTATATCTCTGCCCGATTTCTAAATATGAGCCATCTCCAACCGCATAGGCTATTGTTGCTTCTGCTACACAAGAGCCCAAATATCAGAGCCCAAGCCCATCTGAGTAAAAGTTACTAGATCAGTGAGTCAACTCGGCTGACTCCGATTCAGCCAGAGTTCCGTCTGTTTCTGGCATGTTCCCGGCCAAATTTCGGCTCTTTCCTGCAATTTCAGTTCACAAGCAAACCACCATGTTCACCACGACATCAAAACTCTTCCATTATCATCAGCAAACCAACTGCAAATCCCATCTCAGTCACCTGCACATCCATTTCCATCTGCAATCAACAGCAACTTCAATTCATACCCCAGCCTGAGATCATTCCACGCCGAGCAAGCATAACAGCACCTACATAGCTGTATCTGTCACCAGTACTGCAGCTTCATGCCATTAGTTATAGCTTCTCTTCTTCCCTGTTGCTCTGGAAGCCATTCCACCACTGCATTGCCACCAGCCATCAGTTCATCTGCACCCATTCGTAGCCGCAACCACATCATCTCAGTTCTTCTCAGCTCACAGACTTGAGTTTCAATGCCAACAAACCCTTGAACATCTCCAGCTCTGCAATACAAGAGCATTCTTAAGCCTCATATTCAAATTCCAGATTCAATTCGAACAGAATCCATTCTTCTTTTACTATCCATAACTCAAACCCTTCAAAAGCATCACTGCAACTTCAGTATCAACTTGGCCTTCTCTTGTAATATCCAGCTGCAAAAACTTATTTTGTGATTCCCAGTTCCTGCAGCACACACTCAATTCCTCACAACCCAGTTGAACTTCCAACTATCAACAGCAACAGCAGCTCACTTCTGCAACAGATAATTCTGTGTACACCCATCTTATAAGATCTCGAAATTCATCTCAATCTTGTTCATCTTCACCCTTGGTACTCAACTGCCAGTTCACTCCATTACAACCAACTAACCCAGTTCACCAGTACAATCACCACCAGCTGCTTTCTCAACCCTTTGTAAACATCCACCAGTTCCATCTTTTCCCCTGTAAACCTAATGCATTCATCTAATCCCTGCATTCTTCATAACTCATCTCAGCTATAGCAGAATCAATAAGCATCACAATCATCTTCTTCTCATTCTTTTCTCATCTGAATCTGAATCTGCACCAACAACAGCATTTCTTCATCACCTTCCTGCAACTCCGTTCACCAGCAGATTCATTTCCTGCAACTCATGGCAACAATCATCTTCTCTTTGCAGACCCTTGTAGAGATTCACGGTAGCAATCATCTTCTCTCGTCTCATCTTCTATGTATTCTTAAAATCCAACACAAACCCATTGTTTACAGACCTGATTAATCTCCAATTGAACCCCCAATTTCTTCTTCGATTCTCTCTTCATTTCTTTCTTCTCCGCTTCATCAAATTGCTGTAGAACCCTAATTCAGCTCAAATCCAGTTCGTTCTTCCCTCACTGATTTCTTCTCGGTTTGAACAATCACTAGTTCAAACCCAACTCAAATCTGTCATCCATTTCTTCTTAATTTCTCTCGGTTTCATGGCTGCTGCGCAGCTATTCTCTTTTCTTCTCAATTTCTGGTTCAGGTGCAAATAATGATTGAGAGGAGATACTATGGTAGGAATGAATATGGATATAGACACCCACTAAAACGATAAGGGCCATCTTAATTCATTTGGCTTGTCAGTTTTAGAGAACCGACAGCCTAATTCTCAGTTCAAATATCGGTTCTAGGCGATTGACAGTTTAATTTCCTGCATAAATCCTCTTGCACGACCTAGTCTGCTCCAAGTATCGCTAGTGAATTGACCTTTTTGTCCTTTCCGCCCCAAATGGACGTTTTCTTCTTTGTTTGTTCTGAATGACTCCATTGCACCTAATAAACTCAAACTCACACATAAGATACATAATTTACAAGAAAACTAACCAAAGAAAGCATAAACAATAGACAAATATCAAGGTGTTTCAGACACCTATCAATATGATATGCAGATGCAACTGGTGGTGATGATGGTTAGAGAGGAGCAGAGCTCTGTTGATGAAACAGTTGTGAAGGGGGTGTCGGGGTCATGATCTGTAGCTTTAGGTTTTCTTTTTATAGCTTAATTTATTCTTGCTGCAAACTTGGATTCCATGCAAAACGAATTTCATGTTTCCTTATTTTCTAAAATACGCATCTAATCCTCACCATTCATCTTTTCCTAGTTTCTCGACAACAAAATCTTAGGCAGAACTCCTTGGCCTTTATTTCTTGCTCCGTAAACTTCTATGACTTCTCGTCCAATCTCTTGCAATTTGTGTTACAAGTTCCTTCTTTATCTCAGCTGGAAACTTGCTCTAAACCTTCGGCAAATACCCACTGAGCCAGCTGCACATGATCAAGCACAACTGCACTTTTCTTTTTCTACCTCGACTGCCAATGAACGTCCTATCTGCCAAACAACCACACAAACTCGCCACTTATGTCTTGTTCTTTCCTTCATACAAACTTCTCATTAAAGCATTGTAGTTCGAACCCCGATGACCCAAACTCATGGCTAGCTGCTGCTGCGAAGTGGACTGGTGCAAGAGTACTCACTTAGGCATTTTATCAAGCACTAATTGTGTGTTCTGGTGATGATGCAATCTTCAGCTTACTGTAGATTCTTAAGCTTTCAATATCTCCTTCCTTGTAACAATCACATTCATACACAATCCACATTTCAAAACATTCACAAATTCTCAAAATCACATATTCGTTTCATCCATTTAGCACCCAAAACAATGGCAGTAAACTTGTTTAATCCCTGTTCATTCCGTTGAGTAAACTCTGTCCAAATAACTTCAGTACTGAGTGAAAATGCGGGGGTATAACAACCACACCCAACAATTCGTTTGGCAATATGAGAGGACTTACTCCAGTATACTTTCTAGAGAATCAACTAGACAGTCAGACTCAATCTAGAGACAAGTATATCAACAATTTTGATATCTCTAACTCTTAATTCAATCCGCAATCAGCAAATAGAAATCTGCAAGCCCGATTGAATATAAGAGGAGTTACTTGAACGGTACTAAAGACCAATGTTCAAGTGTCAATCAATGTAAATCAACAACCAAAGGTTGGATATTCTAATTGATTGATCTTAACGCACAACCTGTGATATTTCAATTATATAACAAAATATAATGCGGAAAAGAAATAACACAGACACCATAATTTTGTTAACGAGGAAACCGCAAATGCAGAAAAACCCCGGACCCAGTCCAGATTGAACACCATACTGTATTAATTCGGTACAGACTCTAGCCTACTACCAATTAACTTCGGACTGGACTGTAGTTGAATCCCGATCAATCTCACACTGATTCAAGGTACAGTTGCGTTCCTTACGTCTCTGATCCCAGCGTGATACTACGCACTTTATTCCCTTAGTTGATCTCACCCACAACCAAGAGTTGCTATGACCCAAAGTCGAAGACTTGATAAACAAATCTGTCTTACACAGAAAAGTCTATAGATTGAATAAATCTGTCTCCCACAGAAATTCCCAAGAGTTTTTGTTCCGTCTTTTGATAAATAAAGGTGAACAGGAACCAATTGATAAACCGGACTTCTATTCCCGAAGAACATCCTAGTATTATCAATCACCTCACAATAATCTTAATCGACTAGCGAAACAAGATATTGTGGAATCACAAACGATGAGACGAAGATGTTTGTGATTACTTTTATCTTGCCTATCGGAGAAATTAATCTCGAGTCATTATTTCAATTGTACTCAATACGATAGAATCAGGCAAGATCAGAACACGTAACTACAAAGAAAATAGTTGGGTCTGGCTTCACAATCCTAATGAAGTCTTTGAAGTCGTTAGCCTATAGGGTCTCGATAGAAACCTAAGGTTAAAGGAGAATCGACTCTAGTTTATGCAACTAGTAACACACATAGGTGTGGGGATTAGGTTTCCCAGTTGCTAGAGTTCTCTTTTATATAATTTTCAAATCAGGGTTTGCAATCCAAGTTACCTTGGTAACAAAGCATTCAATATTCACCGTTAGATGAAAAACCTGATTCAACCAAGCTAATATCTTTTAACCGTTAGATCGAACTTAGCTTGTTACACACAAATGAAATGTACCCTCATTTATGTTTATGTAACCGTACCTAAACGTGTACACCATGTTGGTTCACAAATAGTTAACCAAGGTTAGCTATATGATTAGTTTTGAAAAAGCGGGGGTACAACAACCACACCCAATATTTCGCTTACCAATATGTATGGACAAACTCCAATATACTTTCTAGAGAATCAACTAGATAGTCAGACTCAATCTAGATAAAAAGTATATCAAAGAGTTTATATCTCAATCTCTCGATTTGATATATACTCAAGCAAATAGAAATCTGTGAGTCTTTATCAAATACTAGAGAGATAACTTGGATGGTACCAAAGACCAATATCCAAGTGTCAATCAATTTAAATCAACAACCAAAAGGTCAGATATTCTAATTGATTGAACAACGCACAACCTGTGATATTTCAATTATATAACAAAATATAATGCGGAAAAGAAATAACACAGACACCAAAATGTTGTTAACGAGGGAACCGCAAATGCAGAAAAACCCCGGGACCTAGTCCAGATTGCACACACACTATATTAAGCCGCTACAAACATTAGCCTACTCCAGATTAACTTTGGTATGGACTGTAGTTGAACCCCAGTCAATCTCACACTAATCCATGGTACAGTTATGCTCCTACGTCTTTGATCCCAGCAGGATACTACGTACTTGATTCCCTTAGTTGATCTCACCCACAACTAAGAGTTGCTACGACCCAAAGTTGAAGACTTTAACAAACAAATCTGTATCACATAGAAAAGTCTACGATAATAGATAAATCTGTCTCCCAAGAATATACCTACGAGTTTTGTTCCGTCTTTTGATAAATCAAGGTGAACAGGAACCAATTGATAAACCAGACTTATATTCCAGAAGAATAGCCTAGTATTATCAATCAACTCACAGTAATCTTAATCAACACAGCGAAGAAAGATATTATGGAATCACAAACGATGAGACGAAGTGTTTGTGATTACTTTTATATCTTGCCTATCGGAGATATCAATCTCAAGCCAATTATTACAATTGTACTCGTACGGTAGAAACAACAAGATCAGATCACACAACTACGAGAAAGTAGTATCGGTCTGGCTTCACAATCCCAATGAAGTCTTTAAGTCGTTAACCTGGTTTAGAAGAAGAAACCAAAGTTTAAAGGAGAATCGACTCTAGCTTAGCACAACTAGTATCACACAGAAGGTGTGGGGATTAGGTTTCCCAGTTGCTAGAGTTCTCCCTTATATAGTCTTTCAAATCTGGGTTTGCAATCAATGTTAGCTTGGTAACAAAGCATTCAATATTCACCGTTAGATGAAAACCTGATTAGATTCAAGCTAATATCTTTCAACCGTTAGATCGAAAACTAGCTTGTTACACACAAATGAAATGCACGTTTCTAGGCTTGTGTAACCGTGCCCAAACTTGTACATTTGTTAGTTCAACAATAGTCAACCAAATGGTTAGCCATATGATTACTTGCATATCTCTCTTTTTATTTGATTTTTACTCAAGCTAAAAAAAATAGCGAGTCTTTATCAAATACAAGGAATACTTGGATGGTACCAAAGACCAATGCCCAAGGATCAATCGATATCAATCAACAACCAAAGGTTGGATTTCCAATTGATGATCACGAACGCACAACCTATATTATTTCAATTATATAAAATATACGTGGAAAAGAAATAACACAGACACGAGAAATTTTGTTAACGAGGAAACCGAAAATGCAGAAAAACCTTGGGACCTAGTCCAGATTGAATAACCAATGTATTAAGACGCTACAAACACTAGCCTACTGCAAACTAACTTCGGACTGGATACTACGCACTTGATTCCCTTAGTTGATCTCACCCACAACCAAGAGTTGTTGTAACCCAAAATCACAGACTTGATAATAAACAGATTTGTCTCACACAAAAAAGTTTATCAAAGGATAAATCTGTCTCCCACAGATAAACCCTAGGTTTTGTTCCGTATTTTGATATAAAATCAAGGTGAACAGGAACCAATTAATAATTCGGTCTTATATTCTCGAAGAACATCCTAGATTAATCAATCACCTCTTTACAATCCTTCCTGACTACACAAGCGGATTGTCGAGGAATCACAAACAGTGAGACGAAGATGTTTGTGACTTCTTTATCTTGCCTTTCGGAGAACTCTCACAATCTCAAGTCAATCAATCGATTGTACTCGTACGATAGAAGATGCAAGATCAGATCACACAACTACGATAAAGTAGTATCAGTCTGGCTTCATAATCCCAATGAAGTCTTTAAGTCGTTAACCTGATTTTAGAGAAGAAAATCAAAGGTTAATGGAGATCGACTCTAGCGGGCGCACTAGTAGCACACAGACGTGTGGGGATTAGTTTTTCACAATGCTAGATGTCTCCTTTATATATCCTTCAAATCAGGGTTTTTCCTTAGTTACAAAGCAATCCTTATTCACCGTCAGATGAAAACCTGATTTAGATTCAAGCTAATATTTCTCAACCGTTAGATCGAAAACTTAGCTTGTCACACACACTTGGGTAGAAGTATACTGGGTTCGTGAAAACCATGCCCAAACGTGTACGTGTATGTTGGTTCAACATAGTAACCCAAAAGGTAAACCATATGAGCATTTCATATTAACCTTGTTCTTCTTCACCATAACTAGTTCAATTGACTCAAATGAACTAGTTAAAGAGTTGTTCAATTGCTATGAGATCTTATGTGACTACACAAGACACAATTGAAACAAAGATTATTCGATTCGATTGAATCGGATCATGAACATTATAGCCACAGTTTGCATAAAGCATTCCTTAGTAATTTAAGGTTTCATGTTCAGAGCACATCTTTAGATTATAACCTCTTAAGTTCACAAACAAGTTTGCGGACTTAAGTTAATCGGTTGAGTTTTCCAAACTCAGCAGAAATTCTCGGAAAGAGAAATTCCGCCAGTTCGCGGACTGAGTTCTCGGAATTAGCACACAAACGAGTTTTGGAAAATCCAACAGAAATTCTCGGTCGAGAACTTCCGACAGTTCGCGGACTTGGCAAGCCAATTCCACAATCCTCCCGATTTCTCTTGATCAACAAAGTTCGAAAACTTCGGTTCAAGGAATACATGGTTATGTAATCTAAACTCTTATTTCAATCATTGAGACATTCTTAGAGGACGCTATGTAGCCGTTATTCACAGACCGATTCACGACAGAGCAATTCTCAAAGTGATTGAAACTTTTCATCACTTTCGTCACTAGGTGAAGATAAACTTGATCAAAGCGAAACGCTTTACCAACACGCGATTTCGAGATAAAAGATAAGCAATGAATGCTCATCTCAAAACATCAAATGTGTATGATCTAGTCTATATAGCGTACGACTTTTGTCTCATAAGAAGTAGGAAATATAAGAGATATACTTTTGAGCGATACATAAGTTCAAGTCTCCACATAACTTTTTGTTGATGAAGTTCCACGGTTCCTTGTATATATCTTCGTCGTTGTATGATGAATCGCCATGAAGTTCTTGAGCTTAACTACCCTTTTCTATCCTAGTCCGAGACTTAGATATGTAGGATAGAAATCAAGACTTATAGTTTTGATCACTAACATTGACAAACATGCTTGAGATAGCAACGCATGCGAGGTTGACCGAGCTATGCTCTAACAATCTCCCCCTTTGTCAATTTTAGTGACAAAACTATTAATACATATGGAATACAAAAAAGATAAACTTTAGTGGCTCCTATTCCATAGTCTAATCTTCAACGTTCCTTGAAATCTTCGTCCTTCCAAGTACTCCAATGATCCCAAAGGTTGTAAGTGTAGCACCATCCTTGTTGAAGATCCGTAGCTATAACAATGAGAGAAATCGAGATTCTCAATCATTATTATACATTGTCATAGTATTATTATATAACATCAACGTCCAATTGTATCACGACTTTAACAATAATACTACGATGATATGTACCACTCCCCCTTAGTCAATACTCCATCTCGATCATGGAAACCACTCCCCCTTACACAATGATCTGAAAACCATATGTATTTGTAGTGTGAACTACAATATTTCTCCCCCTTTTTATCAATAAAATTGGCAAAGGTACAAGAATGGGATCATAATGAAATTTCCACAAGAGACATTTCATGACCAAAAGAAAAATACATACCAACTTAATTTAGATGCAATCTAATAGCCGAAGCTAACAACATTCATCAATGAGTTTTAAGATACAAGATTACCCCTATAAAATTCCACAACTGCACTCCCTGCAAGATATTACCATTAAGCACAAGTTCAAAAGAACTCTCCCCCATTTGATGTCATTCCCGAGAGAACAACAAGAGCGACCTTAATTTCGAAAGAAAAGAAGGATTTTTTTATTGGACACCAAAAACCATGAGAATGATTTTCTATATCCAAAACTCAACCAAATTAACCACAAGTAATCCCATGATTAATTCAATTGGAATACGCAACTAAATCAAACCACAAAAGTGATCAATTTAATTGAAAGTACTCAACATAAGTAAACTCACGGAGCTACGACTAAGTCAATCACACGGAGATGACTAACTTAACCGTTCAAATACTCAACATAAGGAAAACCTTACGGAATATATGACTACATTAACCAAAGAACATGATAGTGTAGCCTTTCATATACTCAACACAAGAACTTGTGGAATATATGAAAACTCAACTAGATTAATTACACGAGAACCTATAATTAATCTAATTGGAATAAAAACAACCAAAATAATCACCGAAGTAATCAATTTAATTATTTTGGGCTCAACATAAGAGAACTTATGGAACCTCGACTAAGTTCATCATCGAATATGACAACCTTAACCGTACATGTACTCAACATAAGAAAGAAGACTCATGGAGTACTAAGTAAATAACCAAACTAGTTGATTAATTTAGTTCCTAATGCTCGACATATAGCATCTTATGGAACAACCGACAAGCCAATAAGAATAATCGACTTAGTTGTAAGGTGCTCAACATAAGACACACAATGAATCCTTCACGGTAAAACATAATAAAATGGATCAATGAAGATCAATACCGTGGATAACATACAAGGATCTATTCTATTTTCCATCATAACGACATAATAGACTTTATCCATGTTGAACAAAAGATTTCATCCTATTTTCCATCAAATACATGATTGCATAGGCATATCTTTTGTATATGTCAAAAGTCCATTCGTCCTTTCATCAATACGAATACCGATTCATGAACGACTTTACTTTTGACTGCAATATGGGACCTTCAAGTTCACGGACGTAAACAATACATATCCCATAAAAATATTGCAATATCACAAACCATTAAAATACTGCAATAAACATCATCCTCCAAATAGTTTTATTATTTAAGACCAATAAACCTAAAAAATAACATAAGAAGATGAAAACAAAAATAGCTATGTGTAGTCACAATCATCGCTATTCAAAGCACTAGTTATTCTTCCAACTAATCCAAAAAGAAGACATCCTAGGCGACAATGCCTTTGAGAAATTCAGCATCATTCCCGAACTCCTTGTTGTCAACAGCCATTGGAACATACGGTTCACGAAGATAGGAGTTTATATCAACGAACTGTCTTGGCTGATTATGTCGTACCAAGGCTCTCTGAATTTCTAAGGACTTTGACACAAAAGCCTTTATTTCACGAATCTCCTTTCTTACTTCCTTCAACTCATCAAGAACATCGGAAAACTTCTGAGAGTTAGAAGTCACAGCCCTGGGATTTCTTGTATTCTTTTTTTTTCTTTTCAGGGACTTAGAAACATGAGATTTTTCTTTTTCCTTGATTGAAGATTTAACAATTATGTTGACATCCTTTCCATCTGACATGATGCTTTGAGAACAGTTATAAACAACTAGATTTGTGTGATTGAATCACTTAACTTAACAAGCAATCTTATATAGGATGTCAAAAAGGAAAAAGGAATGTAGGGATCGAAACCTATTGACAGGTTCGTATACTCCCAACTCTAAAACCCTATAAAGAGTAGAATTGTCAATAATAACCCTTTATTTTATTTGATAGACAGAAAATAACAAATCTAAGAAAAGAAGGAAAAACTTTACTGAAGCCTGAATCAGCACTCAATCTTGTCTCTTTTCGATCAGGCACATGAGACAAGATTTTCCCAACAACATAATCAAATTGTGTTGCGATGAACAACGATTTGTCCATCTTTTTCCTTAAGGGAGGGATCTTCAGACTTCTGTCAATCAAAACGATTCGACCATACTTTCTTTTCAAATAGTCTTACTCTATCCCTGGAAACCAACTTCTTAGACGAAGATAAGATCCTACATACCTCGGCGGTCTTCTGAGCAAGTTTCATCTTCCTTGCTAATCGATCTGCTCTTCGTTGAAGTTTGCTGGCGTGCCTTATTTGGTGCTTGTACTTGTAACACCTTGATAGTTCATGTCCCTTCATTGAACAAAAAGAGCACGTCAAACTTGGATAGTATTCAGGCATCTGAGATGCGTAGCCAACTAGACATACAGTAGATCCTGAAACATTACTGACAGGGTTTCCAGTTAGAGAATCTTCCAGCTTGATTGGGTTTCTTTCTTCTCTGAACCCATTGAGGTTGATATATGTATTACTACAAGTATCAAAATCGATGTTTTCACCAAGGAGCCCTACACTTGATTTCCTATCTTCATCGGAATCATAGGTTTCAAACATTTCATCAAGTGTTACAGCTAGACCTTTGTTCCCAGTGTATTTTCTACGATTTGGGCATTCGTTAGAAAAATGGCCAAAACCCTTACACTTAAAGCACTGAGGCATATTCTCATCATCAGCCTCGTAAGCATCCCTATTTTTAGGAGGTACGCGACCGTGAGGTTTGTCTGATGACCTAGGTTTGTCTCTTGAAAACCGTTTACTTCTCTTCAACAGAAGATCCCTAAACTGTCTTGTGATCAAGGATACCGACTTGTCAAGGTATTCATCTGAAAAATCATTCTCAGACTGATCATCCTCAGAGACATGAACACTTTTACCTTTGGAAAGTAATTTAGTGCTCTTTTGTGCTTTAAAGGCAACATCCTTACCGACTTTGGATGTATGCTCATGGTCAAAGATCTTTAGCTTCCCAACCAAGGTGTTTCTGGAAAGATTATTGAGGTTATTCCCCTCAACGATGGCATGATTCTTAGACTCGTATCTAGATGGCAGTGATCTGAGAAATTTCATCACAATGTCCTTTTCAGGAATAGTCTTACCCAATGCAAAAGATGTATTAACAATTTCAGACACTTTGTGATTAAACTCATCAAATGTTTCTTCATCTTCCATACGAAGGTTCTCCCAATCGGAATTAAGGTTTTGAAGCCTAGCTTCTTTTTCACTGGAGTTTCCTTCAAATACGGTTTCTAAGATATCCCAAGCATCTTTAGACCTAGTGCAATTAGACACATGGTGTTGAAGACTTGGGGCAATGGCATGTATGATAGCATTTAACCCTTCAGTATTCTGCTTTGCAGCAAGAATCTCGGCAGCATTATATTCACCAATATTCTTGGGAACAGTTCCGTCTCTAGCTGCAACAACGGGCGCATCATAACCATTCACCACATATACCCATGATTGAAAATCACGCGATTGAAGAAAAGCTCGCATATCAATTTTCCACCATAAGTAATTGGAGCCATCGAAGATTGGTGGTACGTTAATAGAGATAGCACCTCTGTCTATAGAGTCAGATCGCTACAAACATGGACTTGTTAGGTCTTAAACGTGTTTGCCTGCTCTGATACCAATTGAAAAAGCGGGGGTCTAACAACACCACCCAATATTTCGCTTAGCAATCTGTATGGACTAACTCCGAAATACTTTGCTAGAGAATCAACTAGACAGTCAGACTCAATCTAGATAAAAGTATCTCAAGGAGTTAATATCTCTCTCTTGATTTGATTTTTACTCAAGATAAAAATAATAGCGAGTCTTTATCAAATACAAGGAATACTTGGACGGTACCAAAGACCAATTTCGAAGGATCAATCAATATCAATCAACAACCAAAGGTTGGATTTCCAATTGATGATCACGAACGCACAACCTGAATTATTTCAATTATATAAAATATAATGCGGAAAAGAAATAACACAGACACCAGAAATTTTGTTAACGAGGAAACCGCAAATGCAGAAAAACCCCAGGACCTAGTCCAAATTGAATACACACTGTATTAAGCCGCTACAGACACTAGCCTACATAAAACTAACTTCGGACTGGATTATAGTTGAACCCCAATCAGTCTCCCACCGATCCAAGGTACAGTTGTACTCCTACGCCTGTGATCCCAGCAGGATACTGCGCACTTGATTCCCTTAGATGATCTCACCCACAACCAAGAGTTGATGTAACCCAAAATCACAAACTTGATAATAAACAGATATGTCTCACACAGAAAAGTCTATCAAAGGATAAATCTGTCTCCCACAGATAAACCCTAGGTTTTGTTCCGTCTTTTGATATAAAATCAAGGTGAACAGGAACCAATAGATACTCCGGTCTTATATTCCCGAAGAACAACCTAGATTAATCAATCACCTTTCTACAATCCTTCCTGACTACACAAGCGGATTGTCGAGGAATCACAAACAGTGAGACAAAGATGTTTGTGACTTCTTTATCTTGCCTATCGGAGAACTCTCACGATCTCAATCCAATCAATCGATTGTACTCGTACGATAGAAGATGCAAGATCAGATCACACAACTACGATAAAGTAGTATCGGTCTGGCTTCACAATCCCAATGAAGTTTTTAAGTCGTTAACCTGATTTTAGAGAAGAAAATCAAAGGTTAATGGAGATCGACTCTAGCGGGCGCACTAGTAGCATTAGTTTTGTACAATGCTAGATGTCTCCTTTATATAGCCTTCAAATCAGGGTTTTGCTTTAGTTACAAAGCAATCCTTATTCACTGTTAGAGGAAAACCTGATTTAGATTCAAGCTAATATTTCTCAACTGTTAGATCGAAAACTTAGCTTGTCACACACACTTGGGTAGACGTCTACTGGGTTCGTGAAAACCATGCCCAAACGTGTACGTGTATGTTGGTTCAACATAGTAACCCAAAAGGTTAACCATATGAGCATTTCATATTAACCTTGTTCTTCTTCACCATAACTAGTTCAATTGACTCAAATGAACTAGTTAAAGAGTTGTTCAATTGCTATGAGATCTTATGTGACTACACAAGACACAATTGAAACAAAGATGATTCGATTCGATTGAATCGACTCATGAACATTATAGCCACAGTTTGCATAAAGCATTCCTTAGTAATTTAATATTTCATGTTCAGAGCACATCTTTAGATTATAACCTCTTAAGTTCACAAACAAGTTCGCGGACTTAAGTTAATCGGTTGAGTTTTCCAAACTCAGCAGAAATTCTCGGAAAGAGATCTTCCGCCAGTTCGCGGACTTAGCACACAAACGAGTTTTGAAAAATCCAGCAGAAATTCTCGGTAGAGAACTTCCGACAGTTCGCAGACTGAGTCTGCGAACTAGGTTCGCGGACTTGGCAAGCCAATTCCACAATCCTCCCGATTTCTCTTGATCAACAAAGTTCGAAAACTTCGGTTCAAGGAATACATGGTTATGTAATCTAAACTCTTATTTCAATCATTGAGACATTCTCAGAGTATGCTATGTAGCCGTTATCCACAGACCGATTCACGTTAGAGCAATTCTCAAAGTGATTGAAACTTTTCATGATTTTCATCACTAGGTGAAGATAAACTTGATCAAAGCGAAACGCCTTACCAACACATGATTTCGAGATAAAAAATAAGCAATGAATGCTCATCTCGAAACGTCAAATATGTATGATCTAGTCTATATAGCATACGAATTTTATCTCATAAGAAATATGAGATAGAAGAGATAGACTTTTGAGTGATAGATAAGTTCAAGTCTCCACATACCTTTTTGTTGATGAAGTTCCACGGTTCCTTGTATAGATCTTCGTCGTTGTATGATGAATCACCATGAAGTCCTTGAGCTTAACTACACTTTTTATCTTAATCTGAGACTTATCTATGTAGGCTAGAAATCAAGACTTATAGTTTTGATCACTAACATTGACAAACATGCTTGAGATAGCAACGCATGCGAGGTTGACCGAGCTATGCTCTAACAGAGAGGAAATCAAAAATTGAACTCAACAAGTAGTCTTGAGAGGTTTTCAGGAAGGAAAAAGGAATATAGGGTTTCGAAACCTTTAAACAGGTTCGTACACGTCCAAGTCACAATCCTATAAAGAGTAGAATTGTCGATAATAACCCTGCTTTGTTGATAGACAGGGAAGAACAAAAACTAAGAAAATAAGAAAGAAAACTTTTCCTAAAGCCTGAGAGGTACAAAATCATTGTCTCTTTTGATCAGGCACAAGAGACAAGATTTCTAAAACAACACAATCAAGTTGCGTTGCGGTGAACAATAATTTGTCCACCATTTTCCTCTTGAGAGGAATCCACAGACCTCTGTCTATCAACACGATTCGACCATACTTTCTTCTCTAATGGTCTTGGTTTATTCTTGGAAACTAACTTCTTAGACGAAGATAAAATCCTACATACCTCAGCGGTCTTCTGAGCAATTTTAAGATTATTTTCTAATTGATTTGCTCTTCGTTGAAGTTTGTTGACGTGCCTCAATTGGTGTTTATACTTGTAACACCTTGAAAGTTCATGAACCTTTAGAGAACAATACGAGCCTGTCAGACTAGGATAACAGTCAGTCTTCTGAGATGTGCACGCAGCTAGACACATGGTGGAACCTGAAACATTACAAACAGAGTTTCCAAGAAATTGGTCAATTTTTTCTTCCAGATTAGTTGGGTTCTCTTATGAAAGAATATCGAGATTGATGTATGTATTTCTACAGTTATCAAAATCAATATTTTCACCAAGAAGTGCAACACTTGATCTCTCGTCTTCATTAGAATCATAATTGTCAGACATTTCATCAAGAGTTGCAGCTAGACCTTTGTTCCCGGTGTATTTTCTACGATTTGGGCACTCGTTTGCAGAATGACCAAATCTTTACACTTAAAGCACCGAGGCATATCCTCATCATCAGTTTCATCTGTTTCCCTATTTTTATGAGGAATACGATTATGAGGTTTAACTGATGCTTTAGTCTTATCTCTGGAGAACCGTTTACTTCTCTTCAACAGAAGATCCCTAAAATGTCTTGTGATCATCGAGACTGACTTGTCAATATCTTGATCTGATGAATCTGTCTTAGAGTCATCATCTTCAGAGATATGCACTTTTTACTCTTATCAAGTAATTTAGTGTCCTTTTGTGCTTTGAACTCAACATCCTTAGTTTTGGATGATTGTTCGTGATCAAAGATCTTAAGATTCTAAACCAGCGTATTTCTGGAGAGATTATCAAGGTTATTTCCCTCAGCGATGGCATGCTTCTTAGAGTCGTATCTAGATGGAAGCGATTAGAGAATTTTCATCACAATGTCCTTTTCAGAAATAGTCTTACCCAATGCAAAAGATGCATTAACAATTTCAGACACTTTGTGATTAAACTCATCAAATGTTTCTTCATCTGCCATATGAAGGTTTTCCCAATCGGAATTAAGGTTTTGAAGCCTAGCTTCCTTTTCACTGGAGTTACCTTCGAATACGGTTTCTAAGATATCCCACGCATCTTTAGACCTCGTGCAATTTGACACATGGTGCTGAAGATTCGGGGTAATGGCATTCAAACCGTCGGAATTTTGCTTTGCAACATTTATCTCGGCAGGGGTGTATTCACCAATAGGCTTGGGAACATTTACATCTCCAACTGCCACGACGGGAGCATTATAGCCATTAACAACAAATACCCATGATTGAAAATCACGTGCTTGAAGAAAATCTCACATAGCAATTTTCCACCATAAGTAATTAGAGCCATCGAAGACTGGTGGTACGTTAATTGAGATAACACCTCTGTCCATAGAGTCAGATCGTTACAAACACAGACTTGTGAGGTCTTGAACGTGTTTGCCTACTCTGATACCAATTGAAAAAGCGGGGGTACAACAACCACACCCAATATTTCGCTTAGAAATCTGTATGGACAAACTCCAATATACTTTCTAGATAGAGAATCAACTAGACAGTCAGGCTCAATCTAGATAAAAAGTATACCAAAAAGTTTATATCTCAATCTCTCGATTTGATATATACTCAAGCAAATAGAAATGTGCGAGTCTTTATCAAATACTAGAGAGATAACTTAGATGGTACCAAAGACCAATATCCAAGTGTCAATCAATTTAAATCAACAACCAAAAGGTCGGATATTCTAATTGATTGAACAACGCACAACCTGTGATATTTCAATTATATAACAAAAGATAATGCGGAAAAGAAATAACACAGACACCAGAATTTTGTTAACGAGGAAACCTCAAATGCAGAAAAACCCCAAGACCTAGTCCAGATTGAACACACACTGTATTAAGTCGCTACAGACACTAGCCTACTCAAAATTAACTTTGGTCTGGACTGTAGTTGAACCCAAATCAATCTCACACTGATCCAAGGTACAGTTATGCTCCTGCATCTTTGATCCCATCAGGATACTATGTATTTGATTCCCTTAGCTGATCTCACCCACAAGTAAGAGTTGCGACGACCCAAAGTCGAAGACTTTAATAAACAAATCTGTATCACACAGAAAAATCTATGGTAATAGATAAATCCGTCTCTCACGAATATACCTACGAGTTTTGTTCCGTCTTTTGATAAATCAAGGTGAATAAAAACCAATTGATAAACCGGACTTATATTCCCGAAGAACAACCTAGTATTATCAATCACCAACAATAATCTTAATCGACGCAGCGAAAAAAGATATTGTGGAATCACAAACGATGAGACGAAGTGTTTGTGATTACTTTTAGATCTTGCCTATCGAAGATATCAATCTCAAGCCAATTATTACAATTGTACTCGTACGATAGAAACATCAGTATCAGATAACACAACTACGAGAAAGTAGTATCGGTCTGGCTTCACAATCCCAATGAAGTCTTTAAGTCGTTAACCTGGTTTAGAAGAAGAAACCAAAGGTTAAAGGAGAATCGACTCTAGCTTAGCACAACTAGTATCACACAGAAGGTGTGGGGATTAGGTTTCCCAGTTGCTAGAGTTCTCCCTTATATATTCTCTCAAATCAGGGTTTGCAATCAATGTTAGCTTGGTAACAAAGCATTCAATATTCACCGTTGAATGAAAACCTGATTACATTCAAGCTAATATCTTTCAACCGTTAGATCGAAAACTAGCTTGTTACACACAAATGAAATGCACGTTTCCAGGCTTGTGTAACCGTACCCAAACTTGTACATTTGTTGGTTCAACAATAGTCAACCAAATGGTTATCCATATGATCACTTTCATATCAACCATATTCTTCTTCACCATAACTAATTCAAGTGACTCAAATGAACTAGTTAGAGAGTTGTTCAATTGAAAGGAAATCTTATGTAACTACACAAGACACAATCGAAGCAAAAACGATTTGATTCACTCGAATCGGTTCATGAACTATATAGCCACGGTTTGCAATTTGCATTCCTTAGTTTATATAAGAATAAGTTCACAAACATCGTTTTTAGATATAACCTACTCAAGTTCGCGGACTGGATTCGTGGACTTAAGTTCCCGGAAGGAGTTCACAAACTCCAGCAGAAATTCTCGGGTCGAGAACTTCCGCCAATTCGCGGACTTGGCTCATGCCACATTCCTTTCTCTTGATCAACAAAGTTCGCAAACTTTGGTTCAAGGAATAAGGAGTTATACATATATGTGTTTCCACAACAATGCTTATATCCTCCAATGGTTATATTATCTAAACTCTCATTTCAATCGTTGAAACATTCTTAGAGGACGTTGATATTCTATAGTTGTTATTCACAAACTATTTTTCGTCAAAGTAAGCAATTTTCAAAGTGATTGAAACTCGTCATGACTTTCGTCACTAGGTAAAGATGAACTTGGCTAAAGCGAAAGCTTACCAACACATATTTCAAGAAATAGATAGGCGAGATAAACTCGGCTCGAAATAGCAAATGTGTATAATCTAAGTCTATATAGCAAAACGACTTTTGTCTCAAGATAGGAGACAAATAGACTTTTGAGTGATAGATAAGTTGAATTCTCCACATACCTTTTATACGATGAAGATCCACCGGTTCCTTGAGTAGTCCTTCGTCTTGTATGATGATTTCCATGGAGTTCTTGAGCTCAACTACACTTTCTATCCTAGTCCGATACCTTAGCTATATAGACTAAAAATCAAGACTAATAGTTTTGATCATTAACATTGACAAACATGCTTGAGATAACAACGCATGCGAGTTCGACCGAGCAATGCTCTAACAGCTTTCATATCAACCTTATTCATCTTAACTATAACCAGTTCAAATGACTCAAATGAAACTAGTTAAAGAGTTGTTCAGTTGCTATATTCTCATAGAATTATACAAGAACACAATTGAAGCAAAATCGGTTTGATTCACTTGAATCAATCATGAACATTATAGCCACGGTTTGCAAAGATGGCATTCCTTATTATATAAATGTTTATTTTCATGTTCAAAACTGATTTTAGAACTCTAACCTTCAAGTATGCAAAGGGGTACGCATACTTGAAATTCCCGGACTAAGATTGAGTTATGCCAGTACGCAAACAGGTACGCAAACTTCAAATCCCAGCAGAAATTCTCAGACATGAAGATGTACACCAGTACGCAAACGGGTACGCATACTTAGGTTCCCGGATTTCTCAAACCAACAGGTACGCAAACGGGTGCGCATACTATGGTTCTTAGACATGGATTACATATGTGCAAGAGTGCACAACATGACATATCCAATAATGGTGAAGTGTTCTAAACTCTTATTTAAATCATTGAAACTTTATTAGAGGATGACAATAGCTGTTTTTCACACACTATTAACATCAAAGCAATTTTCAAGTTATTGATATACTCATTACGAAACATTCCAAGATGTTACTCGTCAATTTTACCAAATGATTGTATCACACAAACCATGTAAGATGTTACTCGTCAATTTTCACATGATATAAGAT
>NC_039364.1:168756122-168759046 GCF_003573695.1 Papaver somniferum | reverse complement strand
TATTCTTTATTACTAAAGAAAATAGTGGTGGCCCTGAGTAGAGATCACTAGGTGACCCAGTATTTCTTTGTTTTTGATATTACACGGTTCGAATCCTTCAATTCCAAGTTCGCCAACGCATAAGGTTCCCAAAGAGAAAATTGAGATCCTTTTTCTCTTCATTCTTATCACATGACTCCAAAATACCAAGAAAATGGAAAACAAGCATAATATCCGAAAATACAAGAGATTTAGCTAAGAAAATCATAAGAAAGTGATACTCAAGTGATATATTTTAGGCACTTATCATTGGATCGTATTCCAAACAGCAAAGGAACAACAAATCTGTTTGGTAACAACTCTATTGATTCTTTAAGATAAAGACATCTCAAGTCATATGCAAAGGCTCTTCCGTTTAAGCTAATAAACTCCATTGCCTGGTTAAATCAATCCAATCTCTATTACGTAAGTAATAAGATTCGGATTTCTCAAGAGAACTATTAGGCATTATAGATCTCACGCAACTATCAATCGAATAAATCTGATTCTAGTTGGATCCCAGCCGATCAAGGTTTGTGCAACACAAGGATATGAGAAACTAATAAGAAATCTTCTTCGTCTTCAAATCTTCTTTAATCTTTAATTAAAACCTGCACAACACCACTTGAATATCTTGTGATCAATCACGCACAGACGGAGCCTATTAACAATGGATTATCACAAGATGTCTTTAGATCTACAAACAGTTCTAAAGATCCCGTCGATACTTCGATCTAGTTTGAGTGAATCTTATATCAGAAGAGAAGATTCTCAAGAATAAACAAACTAGGTGCAATCAAAGTTTCAACAACCGTTAGTCAATCAAATCAATTGAAAACTAATAACACTGCAATTATCTAGTTTCCCACCAACGGTACTCATAGAGCTTCTTGATCCCACAAAAGTCTTTAAACGAGCGGTCGTAAGAGACTTCACCAGAAACAACAAAAAGATGAAGTTTACCTGGCTCTTAGGATGGTTTGCTAGAAATGCAAAATTAGGTATTTATAGACCAAGGATGTTTGGACACCAAGGAATTTCCAGAAACGAAAATATTCTCAAGATATGCAATGAATGGCAAGATTCGGTTTTCATAATTCCAGTAAATGCTTGTCCAATATTTTCCAAAATTTCTCAATAGAAAATATCCAATTAGTAAATGCACATTACTAATTTTTATTCTCTAGAGATATGTATTTAATTGCTGGTAATTAAGAGCATATATAACTAAAAACCTCAATTAAAAGATTCTAAATTAATTTCGGTACATGATCTCCTTGAGTACTAAGGAATATCTTTGAACAATAAATGATAAGACTCATTGTCCGTGTTCAAATTATGTTGACATCTTTTCTCTGTGAATGGAAACACTTGTGATCGGTCACAGAAGTTACCAGGATCGGTTACATCAATTACCAGGATCGGTTACATCAATTATCAGGACCAGTTACCATATACTCATGGTATTGCTTGTGATCGGTCACACCAGTCACTAGAATCGATTACACCAATTACCAGGATCGGTTACACCAATTACTAGGACCGGTTACACCAATTACAAGGATCAACTACACAACACTCTGTGATCGCTCACACCAATTACTAGGATCCGTCACACCAATTACAAATATCGATCATACCATCTCAGGTGATTACTTAGGATCGGTTACACTAATTAATCAAAACTAGTCATACCAAATGATAATTCAGGCATTGTGATTAGTTGTACCAAGATACATAACAAAGTTACGATCATTTCTACCATCTCACACATATTGGTAATCCAAAGATTTGCAATGAATAGCCGTACCGATAAGCCTAGAGATTTCCCTTTCGATTCATAAAACAAGTTCATGAATGTACTTCCTTTAAAAAAATGTAAAACATTGTTTCCTAGGATGAAATTTTTACTATTACCCATTCACATAATTATAACAACATTCATAGGATTATGTCGATGTCATATCTAGGAAGTTCAAAAGATAAGCGTTATACTTCTTTGTCTAATTCCCTAATACTATGATCATGTGATCATGTCTCACTACTAGAGTAATATATCCAATACACAGCTTCGCATTTATGTTTTCGATGTAGCACGACTTGAAATATACGTTAGGAATGAAACAGTTCAAGTCAATATTACTAACCTCAAGAGGAAGGATGATGTAGTCGTTGTAGCTCGTTACTTCTTCACGTTCTTCAGGTCTTCGAGTAATACTTGTATGTCTCAAAATTCCTAGACTTTCTAGTCTAACCTAAACGAAGTTGTCTCTAGTACATAATCAAGCGACTCTTAGATGAGTTTTGACACACTAAAATATGACAACCAAACTTGACATACAAACGCTTGGTGGGTTCAACCGAGCTATGCTCTAACAATCTCCCACTTTGGCCGCGTCCCTTTTGGCTTTTTTGGCAAGGATTTTCTGCGACCAATCGCGCCCAGGCACATTGAGGTACTCCTCCATCAAATACGAAGGCGGTTTTCATCCCACGGGGTTCGACGCTAGTTCCCCTTGAGAACGCGACACTCGTCACTTATTTAAAAAAAAGAGGGAAAAGAAAGAAAGGGAGAAGGCCTGAGGTAATGATGAATTCAAAATATACCTGCATCGCCGGGGAGCTAACATTGGGTCTTGGAACTTGAATCCTAGCAGGTTTTCTACTGGAAGAAGGGGTTTGGCGTCTTTTTGCTTCAACTCCTTCCTTATAGGCTCATATCCCTCTAGCGGATTTCAGGAAGTTACTAATGGTTCCAAAGGACGACGGCCCTTAGTACCGGGTTTAAAACCATGCTCTTCCGCTATTTCATCATTTACCTTAAGATGACCTGACACATGAAACAACTTAATATCATCATAAACCATTTTGGGTGGTGGTGGTGGTGGGGGGGGGGGGGGGGGGGG
>NC_039364.1:168750647-168756112 GCF_003573695.1 Papaver somniferum | reverse complement strand
AGACACTAGCCTACTCAAAATTAACTTTGGTCTGGACTGTAGTTGAACCCAAATCAATCTCACACTGATCCAAGGTACAGTTATGCTCCTGCATCTTTGATCCCATCAGGATACTATGTATTTGATTCCCTTAGCTGATCTCACCCACAAGTAAGAGTTGCGACGACCCAAAGTCGAAGACTTTAATAAACAAATCTGTATCACACAGAAAAATCTATGGTAATAGATAAATCCGTCTCTCACGAATATACCTACGAGTTTTGTTCCGTCTTTTGATAAATCAAGGTGAATAAAAACCAATTGATAAACCGGACTTATATTCCCGAAGAACAACCTAGTATTATCAATCACCAACAATAATCTTAATCGACGCAGCGAAAAAAGATATTGTGGAATCACAAACGATGAGACGAAGTGTTTGTGATTACTTTTAGATCTTGCCTATCGAAGATATCAATCTCAAGCCAATTATTACAATTGTACTCGTACGATAGAAACATCAGTATCAGATAACACAACTACGAGAAAGTAGTATCGGTCTGGCTTCACAATCCCAATGAAGTCTTTAAGTCGTTAACCTGGTTTAGAAGAAGAAACCAAAGGTTAAAGGAGAATCGACTCTAGCTTAGCACAACTAGTATCACACAGAAGGTGTGGGGATTAGGTTTCCCAGTTGCTAGAGTTCTCCCTTATATATTCTCTCAAATCAGGGTTTGCAATCAATGTTAGCTTGGTAACAAAGCATTCAATATTCACCGTTGAATGAAAACCTGATTACATTCAAGCTAATATCTTTCAACCGTTAGATCGAAAACTAGCTTGTTACACACAAATGAAATGCACGTTTCCAGGCTTGTGTAACCGTACCCAAACTTGTACATTTGTTGGTTCAACAATAGTCAACCAAATGGTTATCCATATGATCACTTTCATATCAACCATATTCTTCTTCACCATAACTAATTCAAGTGACTCAAATGAACTAGTTAGAGAGTTGTTCAATTGAAAGGAAATCTTATGTAACTACACAAGACACAATCGAAGCAAAAACGATTTGATTCACTCGAATCGGTTCATGAACTATATAGCCACGGTTTGCAATTTGCATTCCTTAGTTTATATAAGAATAAGTTCACAAACATCGTTTTTAGATATAACCTACTCAAGTTCGCGGACTGGATTCGTGGACTTAAGTTCCCGGAAGGAGTTCACAAACTCCAGCAGAAATTCTCGGGTCGAGAACTTCCGCCAATTCGCGGACTTGGCTCATGCCACATTCCTTTCTCTTGATCAACAAAGTTCGCAAACTTTGGTTCAAGGAATAAGGAGTTATACATATATGTGTTTCCACAACAATGCTTATATCCTCCAATGGTTATATTATCTAAACTCTCATTTCAATCGTTGAAACATTCTTAGAGGACGTTGATATTCTATAGTTGTTATTCACAAACTATTTTTCGTCAAAGTAAGCAATTTTCAAAGTGATTGAAACTCGTCATGACTTTCGTCACTAGGTAAAGATGAACTTGGCTAAAGCGAAAGCTTACCAACACATATTTCAAGAAATAGATAGGCGAGATAAACTCGGCTCGAAATAGCAAATGTGTATAATCTAAGTCTATATAGCAAAACGACTTTTGTCTCAAGATAGGAGACAAATAGACTTTTGAGTGATAGATAAGTTGAATTCTCCACATACCTTTTATACGATGAAGATCCACCGGTTCCTTGAGTAGTCCTTCGTCTTGTATGATGATTTCCATGGAGTTCTTGAGCTCAACTACACTTTCTATCCTAGTCCGATACCTTAGCTATATAGACTAAAAATCAAGACTAATAGTTTTGATCATTAACATTGACAAACATGCTTGAGATAACAACGCATGCGAGTTCGACCGAGCAATGCTCTAACAGCTTTCATATCAACCTTATTCATCTTAACTATAACCAGTTCAAATGACTCAAATGAAACTAGTTAAAGAGTTGTTCAGTTGCTATATTCTCATAGAATTATACAAGAACACAATTGAAGCAAAATCGGTTTGATTCACTTGAATCAATCATGAACATTATAGCCACGGTTTGCAAAGATGGCATTCCTTATTATATAAATGTTTATTTTCATGTTCAAAACTGATTTTAGAACTCTAACCTTCAAGTATGCAAAGGGGTACGCATACTTGAAATTCCCGGACTAAGATTGAGTTATGCCAGTACGCAAACAGGTACGCAAACTTCAAATCCCAGCAGAAATTCTCAGACATGAAGATGTACACCAGTACGCAAACGGGTACGCATACTTAGGTTCCCGGATTTCTCAAACCAACAGGTACGCAAACGGGTGCGCATACTATGGTTCTTAGACATGGATTACATATGTGCAAGAGTGCACAACATGACATATCCAATAATGGTGAAGTGTTCTAAACTCTTATTTAAATCATTGAAACTTTATTAGAGGATGACAATAGCTGTTTTTCACACACTATTAACATCAAAGCAATTTTCAAGTTATTGATATACTCATTACGAAACATTCCAAGATGTTACTCGTCAATTTTACCAAATGATTGTATCACACAAACCATGTAAGATGTTACTCGTCAATTTTCACATGATATAAGATCAACTTGGTCTAAGCGAAAGCTTGCCAACACATATTTCGAGAAATATGTAAGCGAGTTAAACTCAGCTCGAAATATCAAGTGTGTATATAGAAAACTATATCGTAATACGACTTATGTCTCAATATAGGAGATATAATAGAAATAGACTTTCCAAGTGATAGATGAGTTCAAGTCTCCACATACCTTTTATCGATGAAGTTACACAAGCTCCCCTTAGTAGTTCTTCGTCTTCAAATGATGAACGTCGTGAAAACTAAGCTCAACTACACAATCTATGTTCTAGTCCGAGACATCTATAAATAGACTAGAAATCAAGACTTATAGTTTTGATCACTAACATTGACAAACATGCTTGAGATAGCAACGCATGCGTGTTCGACCGTGCAGTGCTCTAACACTGAGTTGCTCTTGTCTTCGAAAATTTGCCTTTAACCCTTATCAATATCCTCCATTAGTTCGCTGCAATATCAATGGCAGCACAAGTTCTTCTTCACTGACTTTTCTTGGCTTAAAATCCTGTGACCGAAACTGCAGTCTACTGAACATGAGCTCCTGTCCTTCTTGTTGTGTCGAAAACATCTCTTCGAACCCATTCTAAACACCAGCAGAGCCATAGCTAACTGATGGCTTAAAAATGGTTCAACAACTCTCATAGTTTAAGCGGCCACAAACTATGTCTGAAATGATGTTAATTCATTCGACCAAGTCCTTTATTCTTTATTACTAAAGAAAATAGTGGTGGCCCTGAGTAGAGATCACTAGGTGACCCAGTATTTCTTTGTTTTTGATATTACACGGTTCGAATCCTTCAATTCCAAGTTCGCCAACGCATAAGGTTCCCAAAGAGAAAATTGAGATCCTTTTTCTCTTCATTCTTATCACATGACTCCAAAATACCAAGAAAATGGAAAACAAGCATAATATCCGAAAATACAAGAGATTTAGCTAAGAAAATCATAAGAAAGTGATACTCAAGTGATATATTTTAGGCACTTATCATTGGATCGTATTCCAAACAGCAAAGGAACAACAAATCTGTTTGGTAACAACTCTATTGATTCTTTAAGATAAAGACATCTCAAGTCATATGCAAAGGCTCTTCCGTTTAAGCTAATAAACTCCATTGCCTGGTTAAATCAATCCAATCTCTATTACGTAAGTAATAAGATTCGGATTTCTCAAGAGAACTATTAGGCATTATAGATCTCACGCAACTATCAATCGAATAAATCTGATTCTAGTTGGATCCCAGCCGATCAAGGTTTGTGCAACACAAGGATATGAGAAACTAATAAGAAATCTTCTTCGTCTTCAAATCTTCTTTAATCTTTAATTAAAACCTGCACAACACCACTTGAATATCTTGTGATCAATCACGCACAGACGGAGCCTATTAACAATGGATTATCACAAGATGTCTTTAGATCTACAAACAGTTCTAAAGATCCCGTCGATACTTCGATCTAGTTTGAGTGAATCTTATATCAGAAGAGAAGATTCTCAAGAATAAACAAACTAGGTGCAATCAAAGTTTCAACAACCGTTAGTCAATCAAATCAATTGAAAACTAATAACACTGCAATTATCTAGTTTCCCACCAACGGTACTCATAGAGCTTCTTGATCCCACAAAAGTCTTTAAACGAGCGGTCGTAAGAGACTTCACCAGAAACAACAAAAAGATGAAGTTTACCTGGCTCTTAGGATGGTTTGCTAGAAATGCAAAATTAGGTATTTATAGACCAAGGATGTTTGGACACCAAGGAATTTCCAGAAACGAAAATATTCTCAAGATATGCAATGAATGGCAAGATTCGGTTTTCATAATTCCAGTAAATGCTTGTCCAATATTTTCCAAAATTTCTCAATAGAAAATATCCAATTAGTAAATGCACATTACTAATTTTTATTCTCTAGAGATATGTATTTAATTGCTGGTAATTAAGAGCATATATAACTAAAAACCTCAATTAAAAGATTCTAAATTAATTTCGGTACATGATCTCCTTGAGTACTAAGGAATATCTTTGAACAATAAATGATAAGACTCATTGTCCGTGTTCAAATTATGTTGACATCTTTTCTCTGTGAATGGAAACACTTGTGATCGGTCACAGAAGTTACCAGGATCGGTTACATCAATTACCAGGATCGGTTACATCAATTATCAGGACCAGTTACCATATACTCATGGTATTGCTTGTGATCGGTCACACCAGTCACTAGAATCGATTACACCAATTACCAGGATCGGTTACACCAATTACTAGGACCGGTTACACCAATTACAAGGATCAACTACACAACACTCTGTGATCGCTCACACCAATTACTAGGATCCGTCACACCAATTACAAATATCGATCATACCATCTCAGGTGATTACTTAGGATCGGTTACACTAATTAATCAAAACTAGTCATACCAAATGATAATTCAGGCATTGTGATTAGTTGTACCAAGATACATAACAAAGTTACGATCATTTCTACCATCTCACACATATTGGTAATCCAAAGATTTGCAATGAATAGCCGTACCGATAAGCCTAGAGATTTCCCTTTCGATTCATAAAACAAGTTCATGAATGTACTTCCTTTAAAAAAATGTAAAACATTGTTTCCTAGGATGAAATTTTTACTATTACCCATTCACATAATTATAACAACATTCATAGGATTATGTCGATGTCATATCTAGGAAGTTCAAAAGATAAGCGTTATACTTCTTTGTCTAATTCCCTAATACTATGATCATGTGATCATGTCTCACTACTAGAGTAATATATCCAATACACAGCTTCGCATTTATGTTTTCGATGTAGCACGACTTGAAA
>NC_039364.1:168744372-168750637 GCF_003573695.1 Papaver somniferum | reverse complement strand
AGACACTAGCCTACTCAAAATTAACTTTGGTCTGGACTGTAGTTGAACCCAAATCAATCTCACACTGATCCAAGGTACAGTTATGCTCCTGCATCTTTGATCCCATCAGGATACTATGTATTTGATTCCCTTAGCTGATCTCACCCACAAGTAAGAGTTGCGACGACCCAAAGTCGAAGACTTTAATAAACAAATCTGTATCACACAGAAAAATCTATGGTAATAGATAAATCCGTCTCTCACGAATATACCTACGAGTTTTGTTCCGTCTTTTGATAAATCAAGGTGAATAAAAACCAATTGATAAACCGGACTTATATTCCCGAAGAACAACCTAGTATTATCAATCACCAACAATAATCTTAATCGACGCAGCGAAAAAAGATATTGTGGAATCACAAACGATGAGACGAAGTGTTTGTGATTACTTTTAGATCTTGCCTATCGAAGATATCAATCTCAAGCCAATTATTACAATTGTACTCGTACGATAGAAACATCAGTATCAGATAACACAACTACGAGAAAGTAGTATCGGTCTGGCTTCACAATCCCAATGAAGTCTTTAAGTCGTTAACCTGGTTTAGAAGAAGAAACCAAAGGTTAAAGGAGAATCGACTCTAGCTTAGCACAACTAGTATCACACAGAAGGTGTGGGGATTAGGTTTCCCAGTTGCTAGAGTTCTCCCTTATATATTCTCTCAAATCAGGGTTTGCAATCAATGTTAGCTTGGTAACAAAGCATTCAATATTCACCGTTGAATGAAAACCTGATTACATTCAAGCTAATATCTTTCAACCGTTAGATCGAAAACTAGCTTGTTACACACAAATGAAATGCACGTTTCCAGGCTTGTGTAACCGTACCCAAACTTGTACATTTGTTGGTTCAACAATAGTCAACCAAATGGTTATCCATATGATCACTTTCATATCAACCATATTCTTCTTCACCATAACTAATTCAAGTGACTCAAATGAACTAGTTAGAGAGTTGTTCAATTGAAAGGAAATCTTATGTAACTACACAAGACACAATCGAAGCAAAAACGATTTGATTCACTCGAATCGGTTCATGAACTATATAGCCACGGTTTGCAATTTGCATTCCTTAGTTTATATAAGAATAAGTTCACAAACATCGTTTTTAGATATAACCTACTCAAGTTCGCGGACTGGATTCGTGGACTTAAGTTCCCGGAAGGAGTTCACAAACTCCAGCAGAAATTCTCGGGTCGAGAACTTCCGCCAATTCGCGGACTTGGCTCATGCCACATTCCTTTCTCTTGATCAACAAAGTTCGCAAACTTTGGTTCAAGGAATAAGGAGTTATACATATATGTGTTTCCACAACAATGCTTATATCCTCCAATGGTTATATTATCTAAACTCTCATTTCAATCGTTGAAACATTCTTAGAGGACGTTGATATTCTATAGTTGTTATTCACAAACTATTTTTCGTCAAAGTAAGCAATTTTCAAAGTGATTGAAACTCGTCATGACTTTCGTCACTAGGTAAAGATGAACTTGGCTAAAGCGAAAGCTTACCAACACATATTTCAAGAAATAGATAGGCGAGATAAACTCGGCTCGAAATAGCAAATGTGTATAATCTAAGTCTATATAGCAAAACGACTTTTGTCTCAAGATAGGAGACAAATAGACTTTTGAGTGATAGATAAGTTGAATTCTCCACATACCTTTTATACGATGAAGATCCACCGGTTCCTTGAGTAGTCCTTCGTCTTGTATGATGATTTCCATGGAGTTCTTGAGCTCAACTACACTTTCTATCCTAGTCCGATACCTTAGCTATATAGACTAAAAATCAAGACTAATAGTTTTGATCATTAACATTGACAAACATGCTTGAGATAACAACGCATGCGAGTTCGACCGAGCAATGCTCTAACAGCTTTCATATCAACCTTATTCATCTTAACTATAACCAGTTCAAATGACTCAAATGAAACTAGTTAAAGAGTTGTTCAGTTGCTATATTCTCATAGAATTATACAAGAACACAATTGAAGCAAAATCGGTTTGATTCACTTGAATCAATCATGAACATTATAGCCACGGTTTGCAAAGATGGCATTCCTTATTATATAAATGTTTATTTTCATGTTCAAAACTGATTTTAGAACTCTAACCTTCAAGTATGCAAAGGGGTACGCATACTTGAAATTCCCGGACTAAGATTGAGTTATGCCAGTACGCAAACAGGTACGCAAACTTCAAATCCCAGCAGAAATTCTCAGACATGAAGATGTACACCAGTACGCAAACGGGTACGCATACTTAGGTTCCCGGATTTCTCAAACCAACAGGTACGCAAACGGGTGCGCATACTATGGTTCTTAGACATGGATTACATATGTGCAAGAGTGCACAACATGACATATCCAATAATGGTGAAGTGTTCTAAACTCTTATTTAAATCATTGAAACTTTATTAGAGGATGACAATAGCTGTTTTTCACACACTATTAACATCAAAGCAATTTTCAAGTTATTGATATACTCATTACGAAACATTCCAAGATGTTACTCGTCAATTTTACCAAATGATTGTATCACACAAACCATGTAAGATGTTACTCGTCAATTTTCACATGATATAAGATGAACTTGGTCTAAGCGAAAGCTTGCCAACACATATTTCGAGAAATATGTAAGCGAGTTAAACTCAGCTCGAAATATCAAGTGTGTATATAGAAAACTATATCGTAATACGACTTATGTCTCAATATAGGAGATATAATAGAAATAGACTTTCCAAGTGATAGATGAGTTCAAGTCTCCACATACCTTTTATCGATGAAGTTACACAAGCTCCCCTTAGTAGTTCTTCGTCTTCAAATGATGAACGTCGTGAAAACTAAGCTCAACTACACAATCTATGTTCTAGTCCGAGACATCTATAAATAGACTAGAAATCAAGACTTATAGTTTTGATCACTAACATTGACAAACATGCTTGAGATAGCAACGCATGCGTGTTCGACCGTGCAGTGCTCTAACACTGAGTTGCTCTTGTCTTCGAAAATTTGCCTTTAACCCTTATCAATATCCTCCATTAGTTCACTGCAATATCAATGGCAGCACAAGTTCTTCTTCACTGACTTTTCTTGGCTTAAAATCCTGTGACCGAAACTGCAGTCTACTGAACATGAGCTCCTGTCCTTCTTGTTGTGTCGAAAACATCTCTTCGAACCCATTCTAAACACCAGCAGAGCCATAGCTAACTGATGGCTTAAAAATGGTTCAACAACTCTCATAGTTTAAGCGGCCACAAACTATGTCTGAAATGATGTTAATTCATTCGACCAAGTCCTCTATTCTTTATTACTAAAGAAAATAGTGGTGGCCCTGAGTAGAGATCACTAGGTGACCCAGTATTTCTTTGTTTTTGATATTACACGGTTCGAATCCTTCAATTCCAAGTTCGCCAACGCATAAGGTTCCCAAAGAGAAAATTGAGATCCTTTTTCTCTTCATTCTTATCACATGACTCCAAAATACCAAGAAAATGGAAAACAAGCATAATATCCGAAAATACAAGAGATTTAGCTAAGAAAATCATAAGAAAGTGATACTCAAGTGATATATTTTAGGCACTTATCATTGGATCGTATTCCAAACAGCAAAGGAACAACAAATCTGTTTGGTAACAACTCTATTGATTCTTTAAGATAAAGACATCTCAAGTCATATGCAAAGGCTCTTCCGTTTAAGCTAATAAACTCCATTGCCTGGTTAAATCAATCCAATCTCTATTACGTAAGTAATAAGATTCGGATTTCTCAAGAGAACTATTAGGCATTATAGATCTCACGCAACTATCAATCGAATAAATCTGATTCTAGTTGGATCCCAGCCGATCAAGGTTTGTGCAACACAAGGATATGAGAAACTAATAAGAAATCTTCTTCGTCTTCAAATCTTCTTTAATCTTTAATTAAAACCTGCACAACACCACTTGAATATCTTGTGATCAATCACGCACAGACGGAGCCTATTAACAATGGATTATCACAAGATGTCTTTAGATCTACAAACAGTTCTAAAGATCCCGTCGATACTTCGATCTAGTTTGAGTGAATCTTATATCAGAAGAGAAGATTCTCAAGAATAAACAAACTAGGTGCAATCAAAGTTTCAACAACCGTTAGTCAATCAAATCAATTGAAAACTAATAACACTGCAATTATCTAGTTTCCCACCAACGGTACTCATAGAGCTTCTTGATCCCACAAAAGTCTTTAAACGAGCGGTCGTAAGAGACTTCACCAGAAACAACAAAAAGATGAAGTTTACCTGGCTCTTAGGATGGTTTGCTAGAAATGCAAAATTAGGTATTTATAGACCAAGGATGTTTGGACACCAAGGAATTTCCAGAAACGAAAATATTCTCAAGATATGCAATGAATGGCAAGATTCGGTTTTCATAATTCCAGTAAATGCTTGTCCAATATTTTCCAAAATTTCTCAATAGAAAATATCCAATTAGTAAATGCACATTACTAATTTTTATTCTCTAGAGATATGTATTTAATTGCTGGTAATTAAGAGCATATATAACTAAAAACCTCAATTAAAAGATTCTAAATTAATTTCGGTACATGATCTCCTTGAGTACTAAGGAATATCTTTGAACAATAAATGATAAGACTCATTGTCCGTGTTCAAATTATGTTGACATCTTTTCTCTGTGAATGGAAACACTTGTGATCGGTCACAGAAGTTACCAGGATCGGTTACATCAATTACCAGGATCGGTTACATCAATTATCAGGACCAGTTACCATATACTCATGGTATTGCTTGTGATCGGTCACACCAGTCACTAGAATCGATTACACCAATTACCAGGATCGGTTACACCAATTACTAGGACCGGTTACACCAATTACAAGGATCAACTACACAACACTCTGTGATCGCTCACACCAATTACTAGGATCCGTCACACCAATTACAAATATCGATCATACCATCTCAGGTGATTACTTAGGATCGGTTACACTAATTAATCAAAACTAGTCATACCAAATGATAATTCAGGCATTGTGATTAGTTGTACCAAGATACATAACAAAGTTACGATCATTTCTACCATCTCACACATATTGGTAATCCAAAGATTTGCAATGAATAGCCGTACCGATAAGCCTAGAGATTTCCCTTTCGATTCATAAAACAAGTTCATGAATGTACTTCCTTTAAAAAAATGTAAAACATTGTTTCCTAGGATGAAATTTTTACTATTACCCATTCACATAATTATAACAACATTCATAGGATTATGTCGATGTCATATCTAGGAAGTTCAAAAGATAAGCGTTATACTTCTTTGTCTAATTCCCTAATACTATGATCATGTGATCATGTCTCACTACTAGAGTAATATATCCAATACACAGCTTCGCATTTATGTTTTCGATGTAGCACGACTTGAAAGATACGTTAGGAATGAAACAGTTCAAGTCAATATTACTAACCTCAAGAGGAAGGATGATGTAGTCGTTGTAGCTCGTTACTTCTTCACGTTCTTCAGGTCTTCGAGTAATACTTGTATGTCTCAAAATTCCTAGACTTTCTAGTCTAACCTAAACGAAGTTGTCTCTAGTACATAATCAAGCGACTCTTAGATGAGTTTTGACACACTAAAATATGACAACCAAACTTGACATACAAACGCTTGGTGGGTTCAATCGAGCTATGCTCTAACAATCTCCCACTTTGGCCGCGTCCCTTTTGGCTTTTTTGGCAAGGATTTTCTGCGACCAATCGCGCCCAGGCACATTGAGGTACTCCTCCATCAAATACGAAGGCGGTTTTCATCCCACGGGGTTCGACGCTAGTTCCCCTTGAGAACGCGACACTCGTCACTTATTTAAAAAAAAGAGGGAAAAGAAAGAAAGGGAGAAGGCCTGAGGTAATGATGAATTCAAAATATACCTGCATCGCCGGGGAGCTAACATTGGGTCTTGGAACTTGAATCCTAGCAGGTTTTCTACTGGAAGAAGGGGTTTGGCGTCTTTTTGCTTCAACTCCTTCCTTATAGGCTCATATCCCTCTAGCGGATTTCAGGAAGTTACTAATGGTTCCAAAGGACGACGGCCCTTAGTACCGGGTTTAAAACCATGCTCTTCCGCTATTTCATCATTTACCTTAAGATGACCTGACACATGAAACAACTTAATATCATCATAAACCATTTTGGGTGGTGGTGGTGGTGGGGGGGGGGGGGGGGGGGG
>NC_039364.1:168729670-168740728 GCF_003573695.1 Papaver somniferum | reverse complement strand
CGGACGTTAATTTTCACCCTTGGTGGCGAGAGTTAATTTTTCCTTTCCGTCGCTAGATTTAGACCCGTCTCCCTTGTTCGGCGCCTGATCTTTCCTAACCTGCTCCTTACGCAACCCGTCCTTAAAACTTATCAAGTAAGTCCATAAGTCCCTATCTTCATCAGTCATAACCTCAAAGACCGCCGCCTCGTCGTAAGATTGATTACCGTGGATAGGCAACCCCGTAAGTACGACCATGTCCTCCAGAATAATAGTAACCTCCCCTCATGTAAGAAATAAAGTGTGAACATGAGACATCCAGCGACAACAAATCCGTTTGATATCATGTTTACATATAACTATCTCCCGGTAAAGTGACGCGTTTATCGCATCCTCGATGCCAGCCTACCTGATAGTGGCTAAGTGGTCAGGGTTGGAGAAGATATACTTTACCCATATGGGTGGTGTCACGGCAGTAGAACGAAACTCGATGGTATGAAGAAGATAATCGTCGCGGTGAACTGCCATACGCGGAACCTTCTTGGATGAATAAAAAGTCGGCTCCTCCGGCTCAGGGTGCATAAGCCATCCGCGTACATAAGGGTACGACAATACCGGAGGATTAGGAATGCGGGGGACGAGCTTATCATCTGTTGGAAGCATGCTCCGACCATCGCTAAGAACCCTCGGCGTCAGGGAATGTTTTAGGATGGCCTTCCCCCAAAAATCTTCAGTTGTATAAGAATCGTCGTCCGCGGGCTTGGGAAACATTGGCACCTCTTGATCCTCGGGTTCAACCTCGTCAATTTTGCACTCACCTCTTTCTCTGACTCATGCTCCTCAGATGAGCTGCTGCTAGAAGAATCACTTGACATGACGCGAGTGTGGTATGTCCAAAGCAAGATAAAAAGAAAACGGTGGGGTGAATAAAAAACAAGGAGATGATTTAATGAATTTATATATATATGCGATCTCGAGAGAGGGACATGGAAGTTACAAAAAGGTGAAATAACTGAAGAAAAACTAAACGGACCTCCGACACGTTGTGAAGAGGCCAACCGTCAAGGTGAACGTGGGGTTGATAAGGGCAGCCTCTGTTCCCTCTCCCAGGGGGAGCACAAGGAAAGATTAGTTGACTATCGGGTTATTTGACAATTAACCCAATAGTCAGGGGACTAATGTTGATACATGAAAATAATTACCCCTTAGTAGCGTTGGGGAGTCCCCGGGAAGTGGCTATGTCCATTAAGGAAATGGTGACTTGGGGACTAAAGCCCAAGTCCAATAAAGTATGTTCATAAAATAATAAGGATAAGGAAGGAATTAATAAGAAATCAGAGGTCATAGTGAGGGGAATGTCAATAATAATAAATAAGAAGGATCTAATGACATGTGGCATGATGTCATGAGAAGAAGGGATTTTGGGAAAATCCTATAAAAGGAAGGACATAATATAATGGAAAGCAAGTTCTCTTTCATACTATTCTAGGAAAAGGTGTAGTGACGTGCATGACCTAATTCATCTTTACCTCACAACAGCTACTGCTGTTGATTTTCGTGTATGCGTGAAGAAGATCGGTAAAGCAATTGAGAGTTTACGAAGAATTATAAATTGAGTTTGTATTTGAATTCGAAAATATGAACTGGAAACAAGTAGAATTTAAGAAAAATAAGTTTATAACATCCAAAAGGTTCTTCCAACTCACTAAGTCGGCTCTAGTAAATAACAACAAATCATTTGAAGAAAAAAATGTGGAATATAGGAATTGCATTTTTAGCTAGTTGGAAATTTGGTATCAAACCACTGTAACCAACCTAAATTGTTAGTCAAGTAAGATATTCGTAAGAACTATTCGGTCCTGGTCGATGGATTAGGTTGTGAGTCCATGGGATAGTGGGTCAGTCTGTTGGACTTTGGTTTGAATTTAGGTCCAGTTTCGTTAATTTGGATTTTTGGACCACTTAGAGCTCGAATTAGCTTTCGTTTCTGTTTGAGGGTGAAAACGGTTTCTGCTGATTTTTGTAATTTTGGGTGTGTGGGTGAGAAACAAATTTAAACCCTAAACAATGTACTGCAAGGGAGTACTTTAGATTCGAGAGATCAATCTGTACAAATCCGGCCTAAACCAAGAAATGGTCGTTCCAGACTTGCTTCGGTCACAAAGTGAAGGAGAAGGATTGGTTTTGGGGAGGAAAGCGAAGAAAGTGTTGAGACCAGAATAGTTGATTCTAGAAGAGTAGTTGTTTTCTACGACATGTATCAGAAATTGGTAAGCTAACAGATGGAAAGCTAGCAAATGTTTTCTGAGTGTTGTATGCTCTTGACCTGAACTTGTTGTTCGGTGGAAATAGGTAAGACCTATTTATACAAGTCGAAATGAAACGTACTCTGGTCTCGTAAGGAATGGAAACAGATGAGTAAATGGGAGGAGGTGGTAACTGGTAACGACTGGAATTGATGTTCCATAATGAAGGAAAGCGTTTCACCATTGCTCCCTGTATTTACTAACCGCCTCATCCTTATGACACTATCCTGTAACGGGCGTAGTGTACGCCGCACGCTGTAAACCGCCAAACAATTACCCAATGAGCATCCCCCATTTTGTGACATGTGTTGATGTCTCGAGTGTTTTCATGGAAAACATATAGCATGTTGTTGTTGTTTGGAAAGTTGAGCTTGGGAGACTTGTCGGCTCGGTGGTGACCTTCGACGGTCGAGATTTTGCATCTTGAGAGGAAAGGTAGCCGCCGATTATTGCAACCCTACGTTTGGTAGCCAGTGGCATGAAAGCGTGGCCGACATGGCTTTAATATGGCATAGTTTAGGCGCGGCTAAAAGTTAGGGTTTTGGCACTGTTTGGGCGCGACCAAAACTATGGATTGGTGTCGGGACAAAAGTTTCCATGCGTTGGTTGGTGACCTTGGACGGCTAAGATTTGCATCTAAGATGGGAGGGTGGCCGTTGATTGTCGCACACCTTCGTTTTAGAAGCCGTGAAGGGAAGGCCGGCATGGTATGGCGCGGCAAGGTGGCTGGCATGCCACTGGCACATGTGGCGTGGCCGGCATGCCTTGGCGCGGTTTAGGCGTGGCCAAAATTAGGGTTTTGGAGTTGGTCCAAAGGTTACTATGCGTTGGTTGGTGACCTTGGACGGATAAGATTTGCATCTAAGATGGAAGGGTGGCCGTTGATTGTCGCACGCCTTCGTTTTAGCAGCCGTGAAGGGAAGGTCGATGTGGTATGGCGCGGCAAGGTGGCTGGCATGCCATTAGCACACGTGGCGTGGCCGGCATGCCTTGGTGCGGTTTAGGCGTGGCCAAAATTAGGGTTTTGGGCTAAAGGTTACCATGCGTTGGTCGGTGACCTTGGACGGCTAAGATTTGCATCTAAGATGGAAGGGTGGCTGTTGATTGTTGCACGCCTTCGTTTTAGCAGCCGTGAAGGAAAGGTCGGCATGGTATGGCGCGGAAAGGTGGCTGGCATGCCATTGGCACACGTGGCGTGGCCGGCATGCCTTGGCGCGGTTTAGGCGTGGCCAAAATTATGGTTTTGGGCCAAAGGTTACCATGCGTTGGTCGGTGACCTTGGACGTCTAATATTTGCATCTAAGATGGAAGGGTGGCCGTTGATTGTCGCACGCCTTCGTTTTAGCAGCCGTGAAGGGAAGTCCGGCAAGGTGGCTGGCATGCCATTGGCACACGTGGCATGGCCGGCATGCCTTGGCGCGGTTTAGGCGTGGCCAAACTTAGGTTTTTGGGCCAAAGGTTACCATGCGTTGGTCGGTGACCTTAGACGGCTAAGATTTGCATCTAAGATGGAAGGGTGGTCGTTCATCGTCGCACGCCTTCGTTTTGGTAGCAGCATAGGGAAGGACGACATGGTGGGGTCAAGGCAAATGGCGCGGACGGCTTGGCATAGTGTGGCCAAGGGTTTGGACGGCTTGGCATGGTGGGTCCAAGGCAGAATGGTGCGAACGGCTTTGCATAGTGGGGCCAAGGCAGAATGGTACGGACGGCTTGGCATAGTGGGGCCAAGGCAGAATGGTTCTGACGGCTTGGCATAGTGGGGCCAAGGCAGAATGGTGCTGATGGCTTGGCATAGTGGGGCCAAGGCAGAATCGTGCGGACGGCTTGGCATAGTGGGGCCAAGGCAGAATGGTGTGGATGGCTTGGCATAGTGGGGCCAAGGCAGAATGGTGCGGACGGCTTGGCATAGTGGGGCCAAGGAAGAATGGTGCGGACAGCTTGGCATGGTGGGGCCAAGGGTTTGGACGGCTTGGCATGGTGGGGCCAAGGGTTTGGACGGCTTGGCATGGTGGGGCCAAGGGTTTGGACGGCTTGGCATGGTAGGGCCAAGGGTTTGGCATGCCATTGGCGCATGGTGCGGCCATCATAGCTTGCATGCCTTGGCGCGGTAAACGTGGCTGGCATGGTTTGACATTAGCACAGTGGTGCGTATGGCATGGTTGGCATGCCTTGGCGCGGAGACGTGGCTGGCATGGTTTGCCATTGGCACGGTGGTGCGGCTGGCATGGTTGGCATGCCTTGGCACGGAGGTGTGGGAATTAGGGTTTGGCCTATCGAAACCCTAATTAATATTAAAAAAAAAAGGTATCCTGGTAATTTTCTCGCAGACATATTAAAGGGTTCAATAAATGCGCTTAGTGGAGACATTATTACTCAAGTTCTATGACGTCACTGTCTGACTAGGGTTTTACGATTTTAACCCTAAGCTAAAAACCACCATCAACATTAAGTCCCCTGATTAGCTCGGAACAGGGGCATTGTTGCGAGGTAAGCATAAGATGGTGACAGAGAATGACAGAATCGAAACGTAAATCATGCAAGATGGTCAGGAAGATCCGTCTAACCTTTTTCGGGAAGTAAGGAGAATCTGTGATCCTCGTATTTGGCGGCTTTGCGTAAATTCTGCTCGTGGTACTGCAGGTTAGGCTGGAACGGAGCCGCTAGTGTAGATTTGGTGTGAAGGGAAGCTACTAGCACTGGTCGGCTTGGACTTGGAGCCGTTAGCACTGGATCGGCTTGGAATGGGAGTCACAGGTATCGTGCAGCTTGGAAATGAGCCGTTAGTACTGGATCGTCTTAGAATGGGAGCCGCTAGCGTAAATTTGGCGCGGGCGCTGATGATAGGTGTTGTAAACGCCTTGATATTTATCTATTGTTTATGCTTTTTTGCGAGTTTTCGTGTAAATTATGTATCTTATGTTTGCTTTTGAGTTTTATAGGTATTTTGGAGTCGTACGGAGCAAAAGACAAAGAAATCTCCCAAATGTAAAAGAAAAGAAGGTAGTATGGTCAGGCAGGTGATATATGGATCCATTCACAGGTTAAGGGGTTACTACTGGGTGGCCTGTATCTCTTCTTGGGGTTGTTTAGTAACCGTCCAAGGGTATTAGACCTCATGTTGGTTGAGTTGAGATTCAGAAAAACAATCCTGGTTCTTCTCTTACAAGTTACAACACAGACCAAGACCGGTGCAAACAAGGGTTAACGCCGGCAGGTTCGATGGCTGGGAACCAAGGCTCAGAGGAGATTTCAAATTCAGACCAGTAAATAACTCAGTTGAAAAACGGAAGAGGATTCATAAGAATTTTGAAGGGTTTGGCTATAAATTTAAGTCAAGAAAAAAACACAGATGGGGTTTGAAATTGGAATTTGAATCTACAAGCAGCTAGTGGGTATTTCGACATCAACAGGAAAGAACAGATGGTTGACGATTATGACAGACATGGGTAATGAAGAACCAGCTGACTAATTTGAGAAGAAATTGGGGGTTTTGTGGATTTGGAGTTTGTATGAATGAATGGGTTTCTGGTGGAATTACAGGAGATTGAGTTGGTGTTTGAACTCAGGTGACGAAAGAGCCGTAGTTACAGCAGAACAAGGAAGATGATGGTTCTGTAATGCTTTGTAGTAGGGTCCCTGCGAGTGCAATTATGGTTGAATTGACAAGACAGGGAAGCAATTGAGTTTGGTTGCAGATCGAAATCAAGAAGAAAATACAGTTGGGGTTAGAACACATTTCAGATGTTTACAAAGAAGATGGATTTTTGATGTAGCCAATGGTCTGAGATGAAATGAAATTGAGATGCTTCTGCTTGAACTGAAATAGTACTGGTGATGTTGCTGGTGGTGTGAAACAAGGGACTGAATTTGCTCTTACTGGAGTTGCAACTGGTTGTGTTCGAATGGGGTTGTGACTTGATGCATTGGCCGAATAGAGAATGCAAAGAAAGTTGCAGTTGCAATTGCAATTGCAGTGAACAAGGTGGTTGCAGTGGACAAGTTGATGGAGGAAGTTGTTTCTGTTCTTAGAAGGCGATGCAATGAAGTTTGCAAGAACCAGAGAATCAGCTAATGCTGGGTTGGAGGATAAGGAGGCCTCAGAGATGATGTTTCTCCATCAGTTCATGGTAATGGAAGGTGCATAGTTGGTTGTGCAGCTGTAATGGGTACATAAGTGGCAGGAAGAAATGGTGGTTGGTGTTTGAAGCTATGGACTTGTTTGAGGTGAAACTGGTACTGCAGTGAAATGGGAGTGAGCTTAAGGTAATGGTGTTTGAGCTGTAAAGAAGAATGAGTTGCAGTAACAGTAAGGCACTGGTCTGGTAGCTTTTGTTGCCAGGCAGAGAGAGATGGGTAGGTAAAAGTGGAATTGAAGAAGCTGCAGTTGAGCGTCCGAGATGCTGCGAGGAATGTGTTGCAAGGGTTTTGAATTTGGAGATTGAATGGGTCTTGTGGATGAGTCAGGTGAAGTATTGGATGGTTGCTATGAAGAATGGCAGGCTAAAGCTGCAGTTGCATAGTTGCAGGAACAAGGCTAGAGGCCTTGTTGCAGTTGAGAATGGTAGCTGAGCTGCAACTGCTGGTTGCAGTGCAACTGGTGCTGGTGGGTTGTGTTGCAGGAATGGAGATGGAGAATGGCAGGATATGGCTCTAGAGGTGCGCTTAATGATTGCAGAGAGGTATGGCCTTGTGAACTGTAGAAGGAAGTGATGCAGAATAATTGATTTGAATGTGTATGGGGTGCTGCTCAGATGGCAAGAGAACACGAAAACAAGGAATGTGTGGATGTTGAAAGCAGGATGAGCTGGTAACACCAATGCATGAAGAAGGCTTATGAGACCAATGGAAATGGAGAGTATATGAAGGTTCTACTGCTAAATGATTCTGGTGGTCCTGCTAGCTGCTAAGGCTACAAGAAAGAACAAGAAGATATGGGAACTGCTAATGGTTTGTGGCTTGAGTTAATAGTGGTATGCAGTCAACTGGCTTGATGCAGGTGGTGCAGTGACTGGTGCAGGAGAGATTAGTAAATGGTGTTCCTGGGATGCTGATCAAGGCTGGAGTTTCCTGTCAGTTCCATAAGACTAACAAGCTTAGCAATTTTTATTGGCCTGTAGATCAGAATGACTTCCAGAATTGGTTGGGCTAGGTGCAATCGGGCTTGGACTGAATAACAAGGCTGGCTATGGTCGACAGACAAAAGACGGGAATTGGAATTTATAAAAGTGAGACTTATATTCTCTACAAGGGGGATATCTTATCTCTTCTTCTACTTTGTTCTAGGGTTTAGAAACATGATAGGTTTTCTCTTCCTTCTTGTTATGAACTCTATTGATATGAGTAGTTAATCTTATTATTGGTTATGGATTAATTTGATTTCACAAAGCATGCTTCTTTTATTAATAAATTAGTTTTGTCTCATAATTATCGATCCTGATTCACTATTTTTATCGCCATGTATGATTTGAATATTTGTTTAGTTGAGTGGCCAATTGATTGAACTCGTACTCACATCTAATGCTAGTTTAGGGTGTTTCATACGTAAAAGTGATGCCTCTTGAATACAAGTAGCACAAATATGGTTATTGCTTGTAGTGATATTCCTAGTAACCATATGTGAACCTTGAACTTTGTTAAATCGGATTAGTGCTTTTACACGTTCGATTGTTTTGATTGGCCTGATTTCATTGAACTTAGTGCATCTAGGGAATTAAACTTGATTAGTGCTTTTACACGTTAGGTTGTTCTCTTAGGTAGAATTCATATTCGCATCTTTTAATGTGTTTGTTGATGACAAGAGGAAATTAGCGGGATATTCTTGAGAACAAGGTATCCTAGGGCCTTTAATAATGAGAGATTAAATATCAATTCTAGTTATTATGACAAGAGCATGTTAGTGAATGAAAACGAAATCCTTAACCAATACTTTCGCATACCTAATTTGATTTGTTTTATTTGTTTCTTTGCTTTTATATTTGTCTAGTTTATTAAAAATCAGAAAACCCCCTTGTTACCTTTAGGAAACCGAAAATATATTGACAACCTAGTCCTCTCTGTGGGAACGATCCTTTCTTTCCCTTGATATATTATGTATTTTAAGTTGTGAGAAAGTAATATCATTTTTGACGCATACGACTGCGATCAAATTTTGGCGCCGCTGCCGGGGAGGCAGCGGTTGTCACTTGTTTTTGGTTTCTTATTTTTGGTTTTGTTTTTGTTTTTATCTTCTGGTTGTTAACCTTGGTTTGAGAATTCTTGTTTCAGGTACCTATTATGGAAGGAGCATATTGGAACAACGGATACGATTTTGAACCTCCTCAACACTATGATAATTTCCCACCACCTATGGGATACGATTGAAACCAATTTATTGGCTATGATCAATATCCAAGAGCTTATGGTGATTTTCATACATACCAACAACAACCTTGTAGTGGGTATGTAAGTCAAGCACCTAGGTGGGACATTTCTACTTCCAATTTGCTTTATCCGAGATGTATGAGTGCTATAAATGGACTAGGACAACTTGACAGTGATAAAGGGAACGTCGCACAAACCAATTTCTGCAACATTTTTTCTTACCCGACTCCGGATCGTAGTTATGATCATTCACCCATTCAAACGGAAGAGTCATGGGAAAGAGAACCTATTGTAGCCAATGGTGGTAAGCGTGTGAACGTTAGAAAACTTGCACAGAAATTATACAAGTTGGAAGATGATGGAGCCTCGGAAGAGCTTGTCGATGAAATTAGTAGGACCATTCATACGGAGCTTAAACGACGTCGTGATAAAGGTTGGGAAACCGACGACGATTCTGATTTCGGTGAGCCTGAAAATGAAGATGATTGTGTTGAAAAGGACCAACCTTTGGAGATATTTGATGACACTAGTGTAATGGACTCAACTCTTGATCTTTATAATGATCAAGCACCTATTCAAAAGGTATATGAGTATGATGAAACAAGTGTTTTACAGAATTTTGTTGCAACAAGGTTTGACTCTAATGAAGACGAAGAGGAATATGTTGACACTTTTGTGGATTACTCAAGCATTGATCTTTATAATGATCAAAATCCTATTCAAAGGGCGGAGCTTGAGGATGATGTATTTTTGAGTCTTCTAAAAAAGTTCCTTATAGCGAAATTTGGAGCCACAAAAGAGTATGTGCCTTACAACAAAGAGGAGTGTGTTGAGAATGAAACCGATATGACCAATATTGTGGAAGACCCAATTGAGCTTGCAAAGGATTGTAGCGAAGATGTTGATGTCGAAACTATAGTTGAGGCAGAAACGGATGAAGAATGCTTGCAAGGATTGATAGAGGACCATGATATACAAGAGGTAAGTAATACACTTGAATTTTCTAAGGATGAAGAGAATAGCATAACACAAGAGTTGCAAGGTTTGTCTAACCCTTTTCCTATTAATCCTTCTCCTTTACCTCTTATTGGTTTAAATATATGTGCTTCGGAAACATTGTTAAGTGACTTTGTTTCTCGATTTCCTCTATTAGAAACATTTGATTCTCATACTATAAATGTTTGCAAGGAAGAAACCATAGAAGTTCCTGATTTTTATGTTCTTTATACACTTCCAAGTGTAGAAAAGACTAAGTGTGGGGGAAACTTCTATTGGGCTATAGCTTCACTTTTTCTTTATTGTACTAATGTTTCTGTGAAGTTACTATTTGCAAAACAGGTTACATGGAAGGAACCCCAACTTTTCAGATTATTGGTGTATGGAGAGGCTGACGATTTTAAACCAAGCGCTACATGGGAGGCAACCCATATGTTTTGTATCTCTTATCTTTATCTTTTATTTTTCTTGTCTTTTATTTACTTTTTCTTTTCGCATATTATTATTATAAATTTCCCACCTTAACTTTCTTTGGACGATTCAATTTACATTGAGGACAATGTAAAGTTTAAGTGTGGGGGAGTGGTTAAGCATTTGCATTGTAAATTTTCAACTTTTGTGTAAGTTAGTGAATAAAAAACTTCAACTTGTAGTTAGTTTAGAGTCACATAGTATACATGTCGCTAAGATTACATCGAGATTCTCATAAGAGTTACTGAACTTAGAGATGACAGAGAACATGATCAGGTTTCTTACTTGTATGAGAGTTAAAGTTGGATTTAACCATCCCAGTGGCAAATGAGGTGCATACTGAATTCGGTATTAGAGTAGTGATCCCCTATAGTGGAGACTACCCATGTTACATCATGAGAGGCACCGACCTTCACTTCTTTGTACCTGTCTAAATTTTTGCTTTTAGAGTGTGTGTCACTATACGTAAACTCCGGGTAGAATGGTGAGCTACCCAACCTCTCACCAATAGAAGCACTATTTTGATCTCTTGAGTGCTATTTTGTCAATCATGAATGGTGACATCGAATTGCTAACTTACATACCACTTGTATTCTTGTTCGCAGTTAGCACCATCCACTTTATCTCTCTACACCAACAGGTCCATAGAAACACCATTATCATCAACAAGAGGAGCATCACAAATTCGAAGGAAAGTTGAAGACGTTCAAGGTTTACAAGCAACAATACAGAAATGAGCAGATTTCAGATTCAAGTAAAGCAACAAGACAAGGAGCAGATTTTTACAAGTTGAAGACTATTGTACAAGAGTGAAGATTATCAAGATGAGAATTCAAGAAGTTTAAGATATCGAGACATATAAGTTGTGAAGAATCAAGCGGTAAAGTACTTACACCATGACCTTTGTACTTGCATATTTTATTTTATCATATTTGTATATTATTTT